>NC_056735.1:1908238190-1908350690 GCF_019279795.1 Protopterus annectens
ATGGGATATATTCCGGACACAAATCAGATTCTACAGGACAACACATACCCACGGTCAGTACAATGGATAGTACTTTTGTTTTATGCCTATATGTTAGCTGATTGTTGTAGCAGTTTATATGCTCCTTCTGTTTCATTTACTTGCTTATTCTATTTCTTGTAACATGTGGTATGTTACATACGGAAATTACTATTGTATATGACTATTACATGTGATGTGGAACATAATTATGTCATACGGTCACAGGATATTTAATATTTATAATGGTTTTGGTATGGACACAACTGCCCAGTTGTGTACTGTCCCTCACAATGTGGGACAGGTGGTAACCCTAACCATTGGGTTAGACTTAGCTATTGGCGGAGCGCTAACATGATGCATTTCACTTCCACTTGGTATAACTATCAACTCTGCATTAGAATACGGGCACACGGTTTTAAATGTCATTTGTTCGAGGGATGGAGACTCGATATTCGCTAACGTGCATTTGTGTTTGCTTCTTAATTTTGTGTTCGCAAGAACTGTCTTGCATGCTTTGCATATGTTTCAGTATCTATGGACACTGACAGGTGTGATTACTATTGCAGGCAGACTGTAATATTCAGCATTTTAAGTTGCACGTCAACAGCTGACATTTCCACGCCTCCATGTGGCGCTTCAACATGCCCCATGCACTCGCTCTCATTTCCTATGCACGTGGATGTGGTGGCAGCGCGCCTTTATTAATATGCATATGGCGCTACTGCACCATCTGCACGGCTCACATTCAGCGCAAGCCTAACGCCGGCCTTGCGCCAAGCTTCATGAATCCCGGGGTTTATTTAATACATACATATAAATATTTCAAGCACAGGTGGTAATGCTCTTCTATCCTGTCTAGTCTGCCAATAAATATGATATAAAAAAGTTTCGTTTAGATAAGTGTTCCCTGAGACTGTATAGGTCACCAGAAGTAAATTTTCTGGTCCCATACAATGAGTTTTTACATTTATTTGTTACAGCAGCTGTCATATATATGGCTATGTAAAATGTCACTCCTTTTCTCAGCAGTACACTGGCATTTCTTGACTTATTTTGAAATTTGTTTCTGGAAGCATATTTGCTATATTCTGTAACTCAGTAGCAACTTTACTATTAATTGATAACATGTTGCATTCTAACTCAGTGGTAAAGTTACTGTTAATTGATAACATGTCACATTCATAATTTTCCTTTAACATTTTCTGATGTAATTAAAGAAAGCCTTATTAATTCTTTCAACCTCTGAGACCAAACTGAGTTAGATCTAAATTTCTTAAAAAGTGGTTTATTTTGTACTTTATCTCATCAAGAAATATTTATAACAACACAGCCCTTCTGCAAAGGGGAATAAAGTTCTGCCTGTGCCCCACACAACCATTTCATAAGTTCATAGACTAGTACTAGGCTAACTACCTTTGTGGACTGTTTTAAGCCTAACCAATTACCCCATGTGAGAATCAAACCCTGCACCTTATGTCTGTAAGGTAAACACCTTAACCATTAAACCAATTTCTCAGCCCAATGAAATAAAGAATCTTTGCTATTTTTTTTCTCCAAGAGGTGCCATGAGATCGTTTACATCCACATGAGCTACCATCATCTCAAGCTGATGGGGTCTCAGTTTAACATCTCATCTGAAGAACAGCACCCTTATGAGTGCAGCACCTCCCTTATACTGCAGTGTCAACAATTATCTCATGTGAGACTAGAAACCACAGCCTTGTGTGTGAAAGGCAAGTGTGCTACCTGTTGTGCACTGATACTGTTCTAAATTAGTCCTAGACTAATTGTTGTTGTGGGCCATTCTAACTTGAGTCATCCACCCAGTGTGGGAATCAAACCCTGAATCTTGTACCTATAATATGAGCACCTTAAATGCTATGCCAACCTCCAATTATTTGATTAGTGAAAATATTGCTAGAGTAATAAGATAGGGGAGAGCTGAAGTGAATGGCTGATGATGGCTTACTGATCCTGGATGGCTGCAATAATACCCTGAAAAACCTGGTGAGATCCATGTTGAGCAAGCATGCACCTCCGAAAGGCAGTCATTAAGGAGTATGCAAGGCTGTCATGGGGTGGAGGGTTTGGGCATGGTCCATGGTAGCAGAAAGAGATAGTGCATCACCATTCCTCATCTCCCTTCCAGCCCTAGATGAGGATGAGGGAGATCCGTGAAGAGGCAAAGTTGAGTCCAGTAGATCTGGTGAATGAGGAGAAGGGCTAGTGATAGCTGATGGTCAGCAGTGGGAGGTAACAAAAAGACAGATTTATGAGTAGGTTAGTTATGAGATAAACAATGCTTCTCATCTTCTGTTGTATATTTTAGGGGTAAATATCATGCTACAATGCTTAAGTTCATGTTATGATATTACTAACTCCTATATTTTGAACAGGCTGTTTACAAAATATAGGCAATGATGGTACTGTGAAAGAGTAATGGTAGAACAGGAACTGTCCTCACCTTTCTTTTGTTGGTTACTAGCATTTGCAAAGGAACCTAGATGCTTTCAAACACAGTGAGATTCAAGGACATGGGTTACACTGCACAGTGCAAGTGCATAGAGAAAATAATGAAAAAGGCCAGCTGCTGCTTCAGGAAGAACTACACAGAATGGCTGCAGAAGCAGCCTATTACCATATAGCAAGCATGTAACTAGTATTCCCTGTATATGCAAATGAGCTGTATAGCATTGATATCAGTGAAAATAAAGTTCTGTATACTGCTTACAAATCATGAATATGGAAAATGTGTTACTTTACAGATAGAGATGTGCTTGCAGGAAACAGGCTACTGTGCTCCTCTGTAAGACTGCATGCGATTCTAGAATGATCCATTCAATATATGTGTGTGCACATGAGAGCTACACGGACTTGCACATGTGCGCGTGCGCATGCACACACACACACACACACATACACACACACACACACACACACACACACACACACACACACACACGCACGCACGCACGCACACACACACACACACACACACACACACACACACACGGTACTCAGATCAATCTTTGTTTATCCTATCCTTACAGATTTGATAGTGCTCCCTCACATACCAGTATATGCTCACTGACCAAAAAAATAATACTGCAGAAGATTCTGACTATCTCTGATCATAATAAGTTATTATTGCTCATAACACGGGTATCAAGAAGTTCGGCTTGAGAATAGAAGAAAGCTTGAAGATGAATCTTGACATGCCTATCTTGAGCACATAATGAGTTGATACGAGTGGACAGATCATCAAAATTCTTTGTAGTACATGGAGCTTTGACTGATCTATGTTTTATCAGTTCAACAAAAATGAGTTGGAGTACAGTCTTTTACATCTTTTTAAGCCATAAAACACTTAATGTAGTTACAGGAAGCTTATATTTTTGTACTTGTCTTTATTGATTTATAAAATTTCTTATAAATCAAAGAGTTAAGCTTGCAGTTTAGACTGGCTGCCAGTGTAGTTCAAGGTCTGAATTACAGGATTAATATTGTGTATGTTAAAACAAAAATCAGATAAACCTTAGACCATTCCCTTTTCTATTGAGGTTGAGTGTTTATAAAGCATATTTTTTTCTGTTATTTATGTCATGGCTTAAACAACTCTGTTTTATTTCAGAAGAAGTATTTATATTCATAATATTCTTTCGGCTGTTCCCGTTAGGGATCGCCACAGCAGAACATCTGTTTCCATTTCTTCCTGTCCTCTGCATCTTGCTCTGCCACACCAACCAGCTGCATGTCCTCTCTCACCACATCCATAAACCTTATCTTAGTCCTTCCTTTTTTCCTGTTACCTTGTAGCTTCATCCTTAGCATCTTTTTCCCAATATACTCAGCATCCCTCCTCAGCACATGTCCAAGCCAACATAATCTTGCCTCTCTGGCTTTGTCTCCAAACCTTCCAACCTGGGCTGACCCTCTAATATACTTATAATCCTGTCCAACCTCATCACACCCAGTGAAATCTTAACATCTTTAACTCTGCCACATCCAGCTGAAACTCCTGCCTTTTTGTCAATGCCACTGTCTCCAACCCATATAACATAGCTGGTCTCACTACCCTCTTGTAGACCTTTCCTTTCACTCTTACTGGTACTCGTCTGTCACAAATCACTCCTGACACTCTTCACCACCCACTCCATCCTGCCTGCACTCTCTTCTTCACCTCTCTTCCACACTCACCATTACTCTGAACTATTCATCCCAAGTATTTAAACTCATCCACCTTCACCACCTCTACTCCTTGCATCCTCACCATTCCTCTATCCTCCCTCTCATTCACACACATATATTCTGTTGTAGTCCTGCTGACCTTCATTCCTCTTCTCTCTAGAGCATATCTCCATCTCTCCAGGGTCTCCTCCACCTGAAGATAAACATGCTAAAGCATAGTGTTTTAAATGATTCTGGGTAAGAGTGTTATGTGTGGTTGTCTTAAGTTTTATAATATTTCAACTGGACAGTTGTTTTTTTTTTGGGGGGATTATTTGTTAACTTACTTCCTAGGTCATTAACCTGAATCATCTTATGAGTGGTAGAAAAATAGAGATATCTGTAGGAATAATTCATTTGGCCAGAGATAAACTAATTTTATGGTCATCTCTCATCAGTGCTTGAGGCATGTAAAATATAAAACATTCGGAAATGTTAGGCCAAGCACATTTGCAAATAATTTCTTCAGTAAACATCCATACTTATGTGATGTGTTGTGTGTGTGTGTGTGTGTGTGTGTGTGTGTGTGTGTGTGTGTGTGTGTGTGTGTGTGTGTGTGTGTGTGTCTGTATGTGGGGAGGTTGGGATAGTAGCAATGTATAATAGTATACTGTGTCTTAAGAACTGAGAAATTATATGTACACTTCCTTTCACAACATGCACATAGACACACAAACACACACACATACACAGATAGACACACACAGACACACACACACACACACACACACACACACACACACACACACACACACACACACACACACACACACACACACACACACACACACACACACACACACACACACACACACACACACACACACACACACGCATGTGTGTGTGGTGATAGTGTGCATATAAAGACAGGTTAATTTCCTGAATAAAGTGCCATATCTGATTCTCTTCATTTTTCATCAATACGATCAGTACTCTGTAAGTTAATGCTCTTTGGCTTCCCTTTGGTATCAGGCCAAGCTTTATTTTACATCATTTGCTTGAAGGTAAGAGACAATATTTCCTGTCTAGCCTTACCTTAAATATTCTACATCCTGTCCTTCACAATATTCTCTCTGAACTTTTTTCTACCTGTCCATGCCCTGTTGACTGCCTGTGTGGACAAGCAATCATATTGATTGCAAAGTGCTTAGTTCTAAGGTTTGCCTTACTATGAACACTGCACACTGCTAGATTTCCTTACTCAATCACACCTTAACAATAGACACATTTTCAAAAACAACTGCAGCTTTAGTAATAATCAGATATTTTAGCTGGATGGGAATAAAAATAAGCAAAATGAAGAACTCGCTGCAGTCATTGTACAGTATCACGATTCTAAGGGCAGTGTCATATTATTTTTTGTCAAAAATGCAGTTAGAGAGATGTAATGTGTAGATAATATTCACAGAACAAAATCAAAGAAGTAATAAGGTAAACAAATTAGATGTCACAATTATCATAAGTTACAACAAGGCAATAATTCTAAGGCCAAAGCTAGTACTGCCTTTTATTGGTCGATGAAAAGTAACTATATACTTAGGCATGCCTACAATTACCCATCAGCCTCTACATGAAAATAATGCCAACACTCACCTGCAATAGTAAAGAAATTTCTGTGGCTGGTTCAGCCCACAATATTTGCCAATTGATATGTAAGTCTGCATAGTAGTTCTAATAATTATGCTTCGATTGGTAGCTTCAGGCTTACAGATTTGAAAGGTACACTAGTACACAGGTCAAATGTCATATACACATCAGTTTCAGGGAAAGTATGGTGATTTCTGAGTTTAAGGGCAACAGAAATTAACTTGATGTTGGATCCATCATCAAACAATGAAACAAAACTACAATGCTGTGGTAATAAATAAACAAAGAGGGAGGGGATAACCTATACCTTGCATAAAGTGAACATTTGAGAATGAGCCATCTGTGACAAGGTAACCAAGTATGAAGAATAACTTTTAAGTAATGAAAGAAGAAAACTCTGCTCACCAGAAGTATGTCTTTTTCAACTGAGAGAAAAGACAGAGTAAGGGTGGGTCCCCGGCCTCTTAGAGCATAGCCTTCCTTTGTGGAGGAAGGTAGAAATAGAAGAGAGTCATTCTATACAACTCCTGGGGTCAGGAGGTGTGTGTCCAGCTTATAAGGTCTCAAGTACAGACTTTTCCTGGTTCTTGTTAGCTGCAAACAGCCAACAAGTGAATGGTGTGATCCTGTATTCAAGCTTTGGATGTCTCAGTCCAAATGCCCCCTATGTTAGAGGGGAGCCATGTCACTTTTTAGGTAAAAGTAGACCACCAGGGCTCCTATGATCTCAGTCTTGTTGCTTCCAGTCCTATTGTGTGACCCTTTTTTTGTAGTTGGAAAGGGTTCAATAAGATGATGTCGCTAGGAAGAAAACGTTGGCTACAGTAAATGCATGAATAGCACCGAAAATCTCAGAGAAAAGAATAGATAAACTTCAAATCTTCTTCTAAACTCTTCTTTATTTCTCAGATCAAAATTGTACATGCCTCGTGGATGCTCTCCCAGTGCTGCTCAGTGTTGAGCCCAGGAGACGGTAGAGTGATCAGCTGAGAGAAGAGAGAAAAGAAAGGACTTCAATGTATACCATGTCAATAAGGGACTTCACCGATACACTGCTTACTGCAATATGAAATGCTCAAACTAGAAAAGTTCTTCCAAATGACATCATTCCCAAAAATAAAGAATGACCATCATCGACATAACAACATACAAGTAGCTGTAGATTAATCAGCTTATCTAATCAGAATAGATACAGGTCTCAGTCTTTTAGGTTTATTTGAGAAGGTTGGATGATGTGGGGATAGTGAATCAGGACGTTCAATAGATTAGCAAGGAGGAAGTCAGGACAGCTATGAAGAGGATGAAAAAGGGAAAGGCTGTTGGTCCAGATGACATACTGTAGATGCATGGAGGTGTTTAGGAGATATGGGAGTGGAGCTTTGAACCAGGTTGTTTAATGAAATCTTGGAAAGTGAGAGGATGCCTGAGGAGTGGAGAAGAAGTGTTTGGTACCGATTTTTAAGAATAAGGGTGGTGTGCAGAGTTGTAGTAACTACAGAGGGATAAAACTGATCAGTCACAGCACGAAGTTAAGGGAAAGAGTAGTGGAAGCTAGGTTAAGAAGGAAGGTGATGATTAGTAAGCAGTAGTATGGTTTCATGCCAGGAAAGAGCACTACAGATGTGATGTTTGCTCTAAGAGTGTTGATGAAGAGGTATAGACAAAGTCAGAATGTGTTGCATTGTTTCTTTGTGGCATGTATATCATAACATCAAATGCTGACAACATCGAATGCTAAAACATCAAAATCAAAACAGCAAAAACTGATGACGTCAAGTTGTGAAAATATCAAAAACTTTTAATTGGAAAGATCATAGCTGGCCACACTGCAGTTGAATATGTTTTCAAATAACACACTACACTCATAAATCCAACCTCTAACTTTGTCCTACATTTATACACATAAGACATGAATTATACCTATGATACATTATAAAGTAGAGTATTATTAAGGAATGTTAATCACTTGCATTCATAACATATATAAAAGTAAATGTTGCCTAATATACTTGTACATGTTCGTACGACTGGATAGCAACATGGCCGCAACTGCGTATCCCGACGCCCCGGGCATTACATGTAGAGTATTTACCTGTGCAATGTCCCAAAAAAGGAATGACATGCTATTAGTTGATGGCTACTTGTACAATCTAGAGAGAATCTCTAAAAATAGACGTTACTGATGCTGTAAGTTAAAACATGTGAAGAAATGTAGAGGTAGAGCCATAACAGAACAGGTAGTAGAAGGAGAGCGTTTGCTGAAATCTATGGAATATCTGAATGCAATTTTTATGCTGCTAATAGTTTGAAGTATTGGTTGCAGCGATAACATGTACAACGTTATACATTTCCTTTAGTTTAATATATGTGTTTAGGCATTTAGTTGTTAGGTTTAGATATTAAACATTGAGGTTATTTGTGTAACATGTGGCTTGATTAGAGGCACCTGAAGAAGCGTAGTATAGCTACGTGAAAGCGCTTGTGTTCCTGTTTCTAATAAAGAAGATTTTACATTCAGCTAAACCTTTCGTGTGGTGACTCCTGTGGATTTCGTATTACTATGTGGCTTGATTAGTTTAATTGTCAAGGGTGTTTACTTTCTATCACTAGGATTTTCTTTTCGGTAGTACAGGTATGCAGTCAGCCAACCATTGCTGTTCGGAATTCCTGTTTTCGATGTTATCAGCTTTCAACGTTATCAGTTTTTGCTGTTTTGATTTCGATGTTTTAGCATTTGATGTTGTCAGCATTTGATGTTATGATATACACGCATCTTTGTGGACTTCGAGAGAAGTTGTAGTTTTGTATGAGGTAGTCGGGCATGGCAGAGAGTACATAGGAGTGGTACAGGATCACAAGGGTAGTGTGGCAGTGTTGAGGTCTGCAGTAGGAGTGCTATGTGTTTAAGGTGGAGATGGGATTAAATCAACGATCAGCTCTGAGCCTTTTCTTATTTGCAATGGTAAAGGATAGGCTGACAGATGAGATCAGACAGGAGTCCCCATGGACTATGATATTTGTGGATAGCATTGTGATCTGTACTTAGAGTAAGGAACAGGGTGAAGAGACCCTGGTGTGGTGGAGAGGAATGAAGGTCAGCAGGACTAGGACAGACTATATGTGTGTGTGAATGAGAGGGAGGACAGATGAATGGTGAGGATGCAAGGAGTATAGTCGGTGAAGATGGATGAGTTTAAATACTTGAGATCAACAGTTCAGAGTAATGTTGAGTTGTTGTTGTGTCTTTTGGCTTATCCCAGTTAGGGGTTGCCACAGCAGAACTCCCATCCGCTAATGTTTGGTAGTGGATTTTTACGTGCCGATTAACCAGCCCTGACGCACAACCTTCAACGAAGGCACGCCCATTCACGCATGCCTCCACACAGAAGACGCTCTAGCTGAGAATCGAACGGGACAACATCTTACTGAGTGTGGAAGAGAATTGAAGAAGAAAGTACAGGGAGGGGGAAGTTGGAGGAGAAGAGTGTCAGGAGTGGTTTGTGACAGATGGGTACCATTAAGAGTGAAAGAGAAGGTCTACAAGAGGGTAGTGAGACCAGCTATATTATATGGGTTGGAGATGGTGGCATTAACAAAAAGGTAGGAGTCAGAGATGGAGGTAACAGAGTTAAAGATGTTAAGATTTGCAATGGGTGTGACGAGGATAGACAGGATTAGGAATCTGTATATCAGAGGGTCAGCTCAGGTTGGATGGTTTGGAGACAAAGCAAGAGAGTTGAGTTTGCATTGGTTTGGACATGTGCTGTGGAGGGATGCTGGGTATATTGGGAAAAGGATGCTAAGGACAGAGCTGCCAGGTAAGAGGAAAAGAGGAAGGCCTAAGATAAGGTTTATGGATGTGGTGAGAGAGGACATGCAGGTGGTTGGTGTGGCAGAGCAAGATGCAGAAGACAGGAAGAAATGGAAACAGATGATCTGCTGTAGTGACCCTTAATGGGCACACCCTAAAGAAGAAGATTATTTTAAGTTTATTGTCACAAATAAACATACCATTAATACTTTTGCATGAACTGAAGGATCCCTTAACAAAAAATAAAAAATAAAATAAAATGTGGTCCATATCATATTAGACACTGTCTTTTAGGTCTTGTGGGTCTCAGAAAATGAAACTTAACTTGAAGGTGTAGCCAAGAAAAATGATTGGAAGTATGTCATCAGTGGAAAGCTATTCTAATCACACTCACCTGGTTACACAACCATCGATCAAGTAATCATAAACTTTTTGCATTTTTAGGACAATGATGTTGAGCTAAATTAGAAAAAAAGAAAAGCTAGAACCTCCTTCCAATTCCATTATATAACATTTAGATCAGAGAGGTGAGCATTGATAGTCTAAAGAAAACTTTGGGATAAATGATTACTTTAACAAGAGTAAATCTCAACTCCAAGTGATGGTTTGAAGTGTGCCCGTACACTGGATCAGTGCTTAGAATAGTCTGCATATCTTTAACATTGAGCTCTGTAGTATATAGGAAATGGATGTCAAATGGACTCCTATATATCTGAGTTGAACCAAATTCCAGGTAAAATGACAAAAAAAAAATCCTTAAAGAAACTAGATAATTAAAGTAACCAAGTTTTAGTATGGATTTAGCATTGTTAGGTATATACCAGGCTATATATTGCCACTTAAAAGACTTTCACAAACTTTATGAGCAAAAAACAGATAATTGCAATATATAAGTAGCAAATCTTCAGCAAATAATGCCAAATATCCTTAGCTTGGAACTGCAAAAGGGCCCCAGTTTTGTAATCACTGAGGGTGATCCTAAGAGTGAATGTTTGCTACTAAATGGCAGGTAGTCACAATACTTATATTGTGTCAAATGCCATTTGTGGTTAGGGCAGAAACTACAATTAAGTCAAACGCTGGGCAACTGACATGGTATATGGTGCCAAAGATTATGCCACTGACATAGCACAGGAGCTTTTGGCAAAGGAAGGCAGTCTGTCAGCTAGCCACTATTAACAGAGGCAATGAGAACCTTGCCTCTCCTCATGGGGGAATGACTCATTCAGATGCCTCAGTGGACATTGGAGCAGAACTGTTGTGGGCTCCAAGAATCTCTGTTGGAGATGTCATAGGTGTATGTTTGTTATGTATTACTTTGCTAAATGTAGATTACAGCATAATGTATCTGTTTTTTTTTAGATAGGAACACTGAGGTTTCAAACTAGAATTCTGTCTGTATGAAACTAGGGTATATCTTATTATGTTGTTCAACTGTATGCAATAGTTAACATTCATTATCAGTGATTAAAGTAATGGTGATAGGTTGTACATATTGCAGATATTTCCCTTTGATGGCTTCACAGATGATATTTTGTCAGGCTCTCCATCATAGATAATACCACTGCCTGATGTTTGAGATGACTCAGACAATGATGACAGACTAAATTTAGCATGGCAAATGGACATAATATCAGTGATAAATATGTGTATTCCTGATTCCCACTCAAGTCAGTTGACAATGCCTCTATAATAGTGGAACTTGCCCCCATAGACATAGGCGGACACTGGATAATAAGAAGTCACAGACAGATCTAACCAAGAACGGATGTCTCCATGTTTGGTGCAGCCATCTTTAGTTACTACCAGCTGTACAGAGCATGGGTAAGATGGGGAGGAGTAGCCTGCTAGTCACCATAGATGCCATGGGTACAGGTCTACATCAAGCTTGCTGTCTCTGTTTCCATTATACAATGAATGTGCAGAACCAACATAAGAGTGACAGGCTTACAACTCCTCAATCTTTGCTGAGATGGTACATGCTTTGCTAGGTGAGCAAGATGGCCTGAGGAACTACATGTCCAATATATATGATCTGATGGACACATTCCCTAGGCAACTTGCATAACATGGGTATCCTTATACACAAGGGATGCATGCCAGATGCACTTCATATATCATATCTGTTCCACCTCTGCATCCAGTGTTGAGAGCTGTCATGAAAGGGGAGGCACATGTCTGGTACTTGCAGCTCCACCACTTCTAATTTGCCATCCATTGTGGAGGTAAGTAGAGTCAGCATGGACATCCATAAGCCTATGGAGCTCATAAAACAGAAGTGTATGGTACAGGCCATCACTCACGTTCATGCTGCTTAACTTCCTCTAAACAAGGCTGGATAGTGTTATGAACCTTCAAGGAGAGGATGCTCCCTTGGACATGAACATTCATGGACTGCACACACACACACACACACACACACACACACACACACACACACACACACACACACACACACACACATACACACACACACACACACACACACACACACACACACACACACACACACAGGCGCACGCGCATGCACAAACATAACAAAATGGTAACGATGCCATCCCTGCCTAGTGTACCCTAGTTCCTATCACCCCTCCAAATCTGACACATACAGCATCAAGATAATATCAGTCATTTCTTCATGTACACAGTTTTCTGATGATGACAATGGGTGCTTTGTAAATCCACCTGTGCAAATAATGACAACTGTGTCTTGCTGCCTGTAGTTTGTTACTTGGGTAGTCTATGTCTGGTGCATAATGTGGCCAGTATATACACTGGTTAGCATAGCCTGGTTTTAGTTTCACATGCGTCAGTTTTAGAGTTCTGTATAGTGCTGTAATCTGGCCCATAGTAATGTGCTAGCCAACACCTCCTAGTCAGTTCCAGACAATACTACCCTTGCCTTGATCTGACATGGTCGTCTCCTTCTGCTGACATCTGTGGTGAAACATCTTCCTTCTGCATGCATACTCCCTGCTGTAACAGTTTTGTCAAAATTTTGTTATGCAACATACGGAAGACAGACAATATTTTAGTACGTGTGTCAAGGTTATACAGCAAGACACCACCAGTTACACTATAAGATGCATCCAGGAAGTGAAAGAAAGCCTCAAAGAGGACAAATGCATATTTGTTGATTACCTAAGTTTGTAACAGGGTATTGTTCAAGCCATTGTTTGCCATTGTTTTTGGACTTCTAATGGGTGCCATCAGCTAGATCTACAGGACATATCCAGTAATGTCAATAATATGTTCCTGGGGAAAATATCCCCATACAAACCACTGATATAGGTCACACATGTGCCATATGTGGGAGTTACGGATACAGCTCTGTGGTCTGCTGAGACATTGCAAATTATACCCTGTGCAATACAGGTCACCTTTACAGTTAACATACGACCTCTGCTCACTCTATGGAGCTTTAATTTCAATCTGAGTGCAGTCTATGGTCCATAATACCTCAAGGAAATGAGCTATGTCATCAAGGAACTGGAGGAGTATCTCTGAGGTGATGCCTGGGATGCTAGTAATCTGTCCCCCATTGGTCACTGAAAACTCCCTGCGGCTAATATTCTCAAATTTACCTTGCTATACACAAGCATAGGTAGCGTATGAATCCCAAAGCCTTACAAATGAGGACAACAAATTTCAACCAGCTTCACTAGACATCATGGACATCCTTTCAATATTACCCCAAGTCAGTTAAAAAAGAACAATGGGAAAAAAGGCTTCAAACCCTATACCTTGAGGTCAGGACATGCTTCATTATAAGCACTTTAATACTCTGCACTACAGTGCAGCTCTTTCAAAAGAGAGTTATTTTTTACTGATAAGAAATGTGAAACTCTAATATCTGTTATTATTTATTGCATGCAATAGTCCATAAGTTACAAGAGACAGAACAGGTGTGAGGCAAAATCAGTGACATTTTGTAAAATCACAGTTGAGAGGGAAGAGTATTGTTAGTGTAGGGGGCTGCCATATGACTCAACATCTATGCTTATGACTTCTGGACAAAGCTGGGAGAAACACTAAATAGCACCAGGGAGATTTTGTAAATATTAGTCCTGTCACTTAAGTTCATAGGGTAAAAGATCCAGTAGCATCACAATGCACTTTCTGAACAATAAGAAAAATGAACTTCTTGCAGTCTTGACCAAATCTAATCCATGATTTATTATGGACTGGGAAAAAATTAGGGCACTCTAAGGGACAGGTAAGTATGTCAGAGTGTGTGTGTGTGTGTGTGTGTGTGTGTGTGTGTGTGTGTGTGTGCACACTTGCATACGTGTGTGCATGTGTTAGCATGTATGTGTGTTCATGTGTGCGTGTGTGTCTGTTTGTGTGTGTCTCTGTGTCTGAGTGTGTGTGCATGTGTGGGGTGGCATGTGTGTGTGTGTGTGTGTGTGTGTGTGTGTGTGTGTGTGTGTGTGTGTGTGTGTGTGTGTGTGTGTATGTCTGTGCATGTGTGGGGTGGTGTGTGTGTGTGTGTGTGTGTGTGTGTGTGTGTGTGTGTGTGTGTGTGTGTGTGTGTGTGTGTGTCTGTCTGTCACTTACTGCCCATGGTTGGATTCTTTTGGAATCCCAGAATTATAGTTTTCTCAACAAGTTTTTAACATATTTTTATTTATTTATTTAACATCTGTTAACCGGGAAAGTCTCACTTGCTAATTTCACATAGGTTATTATACCTCATTGAGATCTTCCAAAAATGTTTAACTTTTTTATAGTTGCCTTAGACCATTATTTGGTAATAAAATCACATTTTCAACTTTGATATCTGTTTCTTGAAAATTTGTAGTAAAAATTGTATTAATAAACTGGGAAAAGTTAACATATTTTAATTTATTTTTCAGTCTAGCTACATACTGTGGTATCACTTCCCTTGTGTACTTCTGAACTTTCCTTGAATGCTAGCTAGACATTTCTGGATTCCATTGTATTATGTAAACACAAGCTTCATAAAATGTTTTAAAAGTTGTCAGTTAATTCTTCATTTTGATTGTGAGAGCACCATATATCTAGTTGATTCATCTGCTGTAGTATTTCACCCATACTAATTCTCTTAAATGAATTTGTTTTTGAATGAAGATCTCCACCATGAACTTTAAAACATTTTTCGGTTTCCATGAGTCTTATCTCTTTCTGCTGTTCTGGCTGTTTCCTATTTCTCATGACTTATCTGTCTGTTATTAATAACGTTCTTAATCTTATCATCACTTATGCTTCCATCGAGTCCTCATTCAGAATTTGAAAATCTTTCTGATTAGAAAACCTGATTTCCATTGTGCAGAATTTAAAATCACTGTATATTTAACATCATTACTTTCATATTTTCTTGCTAGTTGAAATCTGTTACAATAGGGACACTAATAAAACTTTGTGCAGTTTAAGTCATGCATGAATTTCAAAAGTTTTTATTTGTTGCTATTGACTCAGTGAGACTGGAATTAAAAGGTGGTTATTTGATCAGTTTAGGGTCGATTTAATTTTGTCTAACCACCCTATGTAAATGAAAAAATAATATTGTTTTTTAAAACTAAAAAGATACTTAACAAATGAAATATGAATTTGAAGATGTATTTGACAGTATAACAGCAAATGTGTTTAGCAACATTTGAAGAAAAGATTTTCCTAGCAAATCGTGATGTGTTTTAACTGCATGTACAGCCCCATCTGAATATTTTTACTGTAAAATATATGACAAGTAATAAAATAGAAACCACCATAATGGTGATTTTAACAAATAAGCACATAACCATCCATGGCAGTGCAGAGCAGTAACACAGTATTTTATTAATAAATGAACGTTACTGCAGTATTCACTTGTTGTTAAAGAGCAGTAAAAACTGCAGGGAATGGGCAGTCTTGAGTTCAGTCCACAGTGTTCTCCTTTCCTGTTCAGTTGTTAATATAGTACCATGTTACTGGTTTGTGCTGCAGTCGATGTTTTTATGTTAACAAATCATCATACTGGTAGTTTACTAGCTAGAAGGAGAAACAGCTCATTGAAATTTAAAGATGAAAAGCAATGCACAAACAAAAAACGTATTGTTAAATGTTTAATTTGCAAAGATGTACATTTAAATGATATATGCAAATAATCCATTTCAACATTTTACAAAGACTCCTACTAATCATATCAACATGCTTACCTTCTCACAACTAATCAAATAATCCACTAGAGTCAACAAAAATAGTAATAGAGAAACACTTTTAGACTGGATTTTACTAAATAAAATACCTTCCTCCTATTTAGCAGGTACCCTTCCGGACTCACTAAGAGACCATCAGACTACCTACCTACTCAAATATAACTCCCACCACCCCAAACCCCTATACTCCAAACAATAAGAAACAAAAAGCATTTTAACTTAACCTAACTTCTTAAATTATCTAAAGCTATACAACTGGTCACAACTGTATTATCTACCCCTAGATGAAGCTACCAAACACTTTAACTCTACCTTCTTAGAAATACTAAATAGGCATGCCCATGCAAGAACTACCAGAGTAAAGGCCAAAACAGTTCCATGGTTAACAAGGGAAACAAGGCAACAAATAAAAGAAAGGGATAGAGCCTGGACAGCCTGGAGGTCAAACAAAAACCCAGGAACACAGCAAGCATACCAACAGATAAGACATCTAACAAAGAGACTAGTCAAGCAGGATAAAATAAATTTCTTTATTACCCATCAAACCCAACACTCGAACAATCCAAAAAAATTCTGGGCAGGCTTGAACGGGTTACTACACCCTGGACAAATCACTACCCCACCCCCAACAACAGGTTTAACAAAGGAAAACAGAGCAGAATCATTTAACACATTCTTTACTGAGACTGTACTTGCCCTTGCCCAAAAGCAATCCTATGCAAATACTACCAGTGCCCCCCACAAACCTAACAACAGCCCCACTTTTAAGCTAAAACCCACCCCAACCTCCTATATAATAAAACTACTATCCCAACTAAAACCAACAACACTAGGAGCAGATTCCGTCCCCAATGAATTCTTAAAACTAGCAGCAAATGAAATAGCTAAACCAGTCTCAATCCTAATAAACCAATCCATCTCAGAAGGCTTAGTACCCTTGATCTGGAAAACTGCCTATATCATACCCCTTCACAAAGGGGGAAATTCTTACGACATATCTAATTACAGACCAATAGCAATACTATCCCCACTTGCTAAAATATTAGAAAAATGTGTTCACCATCAATTAATGACCCATCTTACTGATTATGAGCTCATATCACAAACACAACATGGGTTTCGACCAGGACATAGCACAACCACTGCCCTGCTAGCATTCATAGATACCATTAATCACAACAGGAACAATGGTAAGATTTCTTCAGCCCTCTTCCTAGACCTATCAAAAGCATTTGATATGGTTAACCATGAAAAACTAATCTCCCATCTTGTAAACATAGGCTTAGATAACTTAGCAGTCTCCTGGTTTAAAAACTACCTCAACAATAGACAACAGGCAGTACTATGAAACAATAACTTGTCTCCACTCTTGCCTGTGACACTCGGTGTACCTCAGAGATCTATACTAGGCCCCTTACTGTTCTCAATTTTAACAAATAATCTCCACTCAGCTGCTAAAAGTTCAAGCTTTATACAATACGCTGATGACTCAACTATAATATGTAGTACCCCTTCTTTACCAGACCTTCACAAAATATCCCAGGGTAACTTTCACTCAGTTGAAAGCTGGCTTACAGAGAATGGCTTGATACTCAACCCCCCAAAAAAACAAGCTCCTGCTATTTCATCCCTCAACTATAACTGCCCCCACCTGCACCTTTACTATCCACTCAAACAACAGTACCCCCATATCACCTGAAGCCCATTCAAAACTACTAGGTATTACTATTGACAACAAGCACACATTTGATGTTCACATTAGTCTGGCCATTAAAAGTACTAACAAAAAGCTAGGCAGTCTCTACAAGCATAAACCATACCTGACCCATAATGCTAGAATTACTATTGCACGTACTCACCTTCTCTCATCTCTACTGTATGCCTCACCCATCTTGATTAACTTATCCAAAACAGAAATCAATAAAATGACCAATTACTATAATCAGATAGCCAAATTTGCCAACAACAGCTCCTACAGAACACAGCACTGCCAAAATCTAAAGCAATTGGGTTGGCTTGAACTACCAAACTTATTTATTTATAGTTAGCTAGTTATGGCTCACAAGCTACTCTATCAACAAACTATAGCACCTTAACTGGTTAACATTGTACAACAACATTCCTGTCCCAGGCAACTCCGCTCAACTGACAAGTTACAGTTAACAGTTACTAGAGCTCACAACCATACTGGTGACTCCCTTTACTCTTCTTATGTGGCCAAAATCTGGAACTCCCTGCCTACATCCATAACCCTAGTAACCTCCCTACCTACATTTAAGAAAGCTATCAACAATTACCTCAGCAAAAATAGGCTATGCCTCTGTTTTATACCAGACTAATACCGGAACCACGCCGATACTGTTGTAACTCTTGGCTTAAACTAGTGACTTATCTGTTACCTACATATAAATATATACCACAATAGTGGAATGATGGTATACCTGTATCTGTGTGAGTATGTACAATGAAATAATTTTTATTAACTATTGTAACTGTCTGAAGCTTATACCTATATGTGTCAGCAACTAGATACCCTAATAGATCTAGTTGAAATATGTACCCATGTTTTGTCTGTATGTTGTCTATAATTGTCTCTTTGGAGCATTTCTCCCCGGGCCTCCACTGAAAATGGACATAGATATATATATATATATATATATATATATATATATATATATATATATATATATATATAGTTGAACTATCCCAGTAAACAAATGTAAAATAAAATAAATAAATAAATAAAACATTTAACAGATGTGAGAAATCAGCAAAAGTGTCAAATGCTGAGAAGGTAACTGCTCTTCTGAGACTCTGTAGTGCGATTTCTAGAACAGGGAGACTGAATGACCAAAAATGCAAACTTACCACATATTAAGTTTGTGATTGGCATTTGTTATAATATCCCATTTCTCCAAGGTATGGAAATCTTGGAGTTGGCATACATGCACAGCAGGAGTACAGGGTGGCTTGCTTTCTGCAGAAAAACAACTTTAAAGGAGAAAATACAGTTGAGTAAGCTAAACCTACCATAACAGTAAATATTCAAATGATCACTGATGCAGTAGCATTACCTATATGGGATATATCCTGCCAAGAATATAATAGCTGGCTAGCCTCCAAAGCTTCATGGTACCTTCCGCATGCCCAAACTGTCAAGATTCTCAAGCTAGGCTGACTAAGAGACACATTTTGGTGCAAAGCACTTCAGAGCTTTCCTGCTACTAGAAAGATGAAGGCTGAGCCCTGATAGGACAAGGGTAGGAATACCAAAAAAATAAACTTACACACCCTGGCATAAAAACAACACATAAAAAATCAAGGGAGATGGTGGGAGGGAGCAGCTACTGCAGCAGTGATCATTCAAACATCTACTGTTATGGTAAGTTCAACTTATACAGCTGTACTATGTTCTTCATATTGATCACAGCTGCAGTAGCCTTAGCTATATGGGTAGATTAACATAGTTAGCTTTACTTGGAAGGTGAAAGCAGTAGGGTACAGGAGCCCCTGGAGAATGGTCCTAGCAAAACATGATCTAGTCCTATAGAAAGAATCCAGCTTATAGTGCTTTGTAAAAGTATGTACACAGGACCAAGTAGCAGCTTTTAGAATACTTTTAGAATCCAACCCTTTCCTAAAAGCCAAAGAAAAAGCCAAGGTCCTTGTAAAGAGGGCCTTGACCATGCCTGGAATAGATTTGTCATGGTGAATAAAACAAAAGGTAATAGCCTTAGAAAACTTTTTGGAAATAGTCTGTTTTGACTCCGTCTGTTCCTTTATCTTACTTTCACAAGAAATGAATAATTGATCAGATGATCTGAAAGATTTAATTTTGTCAAGATAGCACCTGAGTTGTCTCTCGACTTCGAAGCTATGGAGTATCCTTTCTCCCTCATTTTTAGGTTCAGGAAAGAAAAGAAGTAAATGGATAGTTCAACTTAAAGTAAACTCAGATACCACTTTAAGCATAAACAAAGGATTAGTTCACAAAGAAACACTGTCCTTGTTGACTCACCATAAGAGCTTGCAACTCATATACCCTTCTTGCAGAGGTCAGAGCAATCGATAAAACTGTTTCCATGTTAAGAACCTCAAGTCAGACATATTAGCTGGTTCAAACAGAGCAAGTATTAGTTTCTCTAACACAAAATTAATATCCCAAGGAGGGGCCACTAGTGTACTTGGAGGCCTCTTATGAAAAATCCCTTTCAAGAACATTTTCAAATACAACTGCCCAGAAAGAGGAGGATCCATGGGCAGACATGCTGAAATGGTTGATAAAAGAACCTTGATAGAGGAATAAAAAAGGCCATAGGATAGTAACACACACAGCTGGTGTAAATCCAGAGAACAACTAGCCCTGAATGGGTGCTGGTTATGTTTTTGGCACCAACTAGAAAACCTTTTCCATTTGCTAATATATGACTTTCTAGTAGCAGGCTTTCTTGCCTCTGTTAGTACCTGCTGCATATCCTCATGAAACTGGTGCCTAAAACTAAGACCCTATCATCCAGACAGTCAATTGAAGATGATTGATGTAGGGATGGTTCAACCACCCCCATTCTTATGTGAGTAGGTCCATTCTGTGAGGAAGCTTTTAGTAATTGCCCTGGCCAGTTCCAAAAGATGGGGGAACCACACTTGCCTGGGCCAGAAGGGAGTCGCCACATCTTTGGACATTCCTTCTGAATCTTCAGAAGTACCTTATATACTAATGGAAAAGACAGAAAGGGTGGAAAGGCATACAGTAACATTCCTGTCTAAAGAAAAGAAGACATCTGTCTTCCAGGTCTTATTGCATGGAGTCCTAGAACGGAGTTTTGCTAGTTGATTTGTTAAGGGAGGAGGCAAATAGGTCTACTTGAGTAACTCCCCTTAGATGGGATCAAATCTTGGAAGACCTCCAGATGTAGTTTCCATATCTGAGGGTCTGCTGTGGTTTTGCTCAGTTTGTCTGCCACACAGTTCTGCTCTGATGGAATATAGGATGCCTTTAGTGTGAGATAGTGCTATGAAGTTATAGCCCAAGCTAATATGGATAGTCTGCAATGGGGTACAATCTGGTTTCCCGTTGCTTGTTGATGTACCACATCACTGTGATATTGTCTGTAATCATTTGAAGAGGTCCCGGGGACCAAAGATGGTTCAAATAATTAACTGCCTTGATCAGGACAATCATGTACTTGATATTTCTGTGCTTGGGTCTGTCCTTGGTGTTCCACATCCCATGCACTTTTATCTCTTCTGAAAATGGTCTCCAATCAAAGACTGAAATATTTGTGATGACTGACTGCTTTGGAGCAAGGAGGGAGAATGGGAAACCTTGACTGAAGGATATTTGTTGTCTCCTTCAAGTGATTTCTCTTCTAACAAACCCCAGTACTGGAATCTGAAAAGATAAGGGGTGCTCATGCCATGACCAAAGAGATTTTAGATACCACTGAATCTTTCTTATGTGGAGTGTTGCCAGGAGTATTATGAGAATCATAGATGCCATGAGGCCCAAAATCCACAGGTATTCCCTTGTAGTGACTAAAGTCAGAGTGGGAAAACATTAGAAATAGATCTGGATAAGAATCTATTTTTTCCTGTGGAAAAAAAAGCTCTTTGAACTGAAATGTCTAGTTGACATTCCAGGAATACAACTCTGAGTGAGGGAGTCAAGGAAGATTTTTGAATGCTCCCTTGGAATCCTAGCTTGTGCAAGAGATATCTCACTCAAGAGAGAGAGAGATTATTGACATTTTTTAAAGGTCTCTGCAAAGATAAGCAAGTCATCTAAATACAGAAAAAGGTGGAGACAGCAAATATCCTTCATGAGCTGTATGAGCTACAACTGGAGCTAGACATATTGTGAACACTTTTGTTGCAGTGGGTAGTGCAAAGGGTAAGTCAGAGAACTGATGAGGTGATCCAGACCCACAAGACACTAAGAAACACCTGAAATTTGGATGAATAGGAATGTGATGACAGACATCTTTTAAGTCTAGCATTACCAGGAAACTTGAAAGAGGAAGAAGAATCAACAGGTTGTGAAATTACATCATTTTGATTTAAGGCACTATTGCAAACAGGTCTAGGAAAAAATAAAAGATCCAGAACTGGTCTCCAAGTGTTGTCTTTCTTTGGGACTAGGAACATCCTTGAATAAAACCCCTTCCCCACCTGGGAAGGAGGAACTGGTTCTATCACTCCTTGAGACAGTATATGATTAAGAACAGGAAGAAAGAAAACAATCTGAATTGCATGATAGGGAATGGCCTGCTGGAAAGGAGGAATTTTCTTCCACTGCCATCTGTGAACCTGAGGAGTGATATTCAGAACCCATGTGTCTAAACAATCTGTTACCAAAGAGAAAAATGAGATACAGACTTTTTGGGAGAGAAAGAGGATCAGGGTGGAGGGGGGATCACAAGGTCTCTTCAATAGTCATTCAGACGTGTGTCCTTGGTTTTGGGAGGTTTGAGACTTCGTTTTGGAACCTCATTGCTATGTCTTAAATGTTTGTTCACCTGAATTCTGTTGAGACTGTTTATTTATTTATTTATTTATTTTTTTTGGCCAAAACTAGATGGACAGAAATAAAATCCATTGGACAATTTGGAAAAGGAGACTGAAAAATCTTAGGGATTCCCTGGATCAGCTTACCCCCTTTCATCCCACTTTTTGATCACCTCTGCATCAGATGGGCCAAACAGTGAATCTCTATCAGAGGGAGAATTTAAAATCTCATTTTAACATCATCTAGAAGGTTCTGACTATGCAGCCATGCAAACCATCTTAAAAGAAAACGAGTGATCTTAGCCCTGGACAAAGTGTAAACAGAGTCATACACACACTACAAACAATGAGTAGTGACCTGTGCAATAGAAGAAAATAAGTTATTTAAAGCCGGTTTGTCTCATGAAAAGAAACTATGGATAAAACATCCCTCATACTTTCACAATATGTCAGAATAAACTTTAACATATGAGCTTGACAATTTAAAATTGTGAAATACACAGTAGCAAAAAGTATACACATTTTCCCATACCTATCGATACATTTCCCATCCTTATTCGAAAAAGTAGGATTGAAATTAATTGTGCTTAGCAGCAGAGGAGTCAACTAGGGCAATAGCTGCTGATTCAGGTTTGGGAATAGTATATACAATTAAAAAAAAAAACTTTATGGATCCTATCTACCCTTTTAGAGATAGCTGGATGACTATCAGGAAAATTGCGGGCAGTAAGACATACATTCTCTAAAGCAGACAGAACAGGAAGAGTGGGTGTAGGTTGTGGAAAATCCTTCTGTAACAACTCATAGTATTTTGGAGGAACGGATGTTCTCCTACTGAAAACACTGGAGCATGCTATTAATAGTCTCAGAGAAAGAGAACCCTACACAGGGAGAATCAGAAAGAGAGCTCTCCTCTGAGCCTGAATCAGAAATCTGAGGACAAAACCCTGAATCTGTCCCTGCATTTTCCTGTTTGGATTCAGAATCTAGAATATCTTCAGGAAAGGAGGCATCCTTGTTTCTTTAATTGGAAACTACTCTGCAAGAAGGATCAATAACCTGAATCAAACCATGACCAAATCCCAGTAAACTACTCCTATCAAAATAAATTTGAAGAGGAGTAGATACATGCTTGGTTTTCTGTTTCGTTTTGACAGGAAAAATGGGGCCAGCCATCTTACTATGGGTAGATGCTGCTTCTAATACATCATTCTGACACAACAGGGAAACCTTCTCTGTCTCCTCTCCTAGGACCAATAAGAGTGGTTGTCCTTTGCCCACTGAGGGGTCTCCAACAGCCACAGAGGACATGGCTGTCCTCCGGTCCATAGTGGCTGTAGGTGATTCACCAGAGCGATCTGGGATAAAAGATGAGTGGTCTGAGGTACCACAAATGGCCACAGCAAAGTCACCCACCTGCATCTGAAGCAAATTGCTAGCTTGTTGTGGTAGCAAAGGCTGTTTGCTTAACTTTTTATTTTTGTAGCTGGAAGAAGGACTGACTGTGAGAGTAACAATCTGTTCCATGGTCAAGATGAAAATGTTGCATCTATCCTGGAGAAAACAAGCAACAATGCCAGTAAAACTACCAGTCCACAAAAGTTACTTTTTTGACAGAAAAAGCACAATAAGAATCATTTTTAAACACTATGGCAGCCCCACAACATTAAAATAAGCACAATTTTTCCACAGAAGATAGTTCATCAGTTAGATAACATTACTTGTAAACTGACAAAAACAACAAGTGCTCCATTAAATGCTCAAGACAATTTGTTAAAACACAACAGTCTTAGCTTTAAAAGAACTTTCCTGAAGAGGAAAGTTTTAAACTTTAGTAAAAAATAAGAAAATTGACCTTTTTCACCAAAGGGAACTTATTAGACCAGGTAAGGAAAGCGTGAGCAGACTGGTGACCCTCAAAAGCCTCAGAGGAGCATACTCTTCAGCAGCAGTAAAGCTCTAAAGGGCTTTATGTCCAAACTTGTCTTTTAGTCAGTTTAGCTCAACCTGCTTGACAGCTTTGGGTGTACAGAAGGAGATCTGAAGCTTTGGAAGATGGCCAGCTGTTATATCATTAGCTTGTTATAATCCACATACCTAACACTAGTGCAACAGTGATAAATATGAAGAACATCAATGATGTTCTGAATTCATTGTTTTCTTGTATGTGTTTTTTTTTCTTCATAATTCCCAGGCTCACACTACAGACACTCAGAATTACAATAGTGAGTTACTGAAATAATGATGTTGCTGGGATCCACTGAAGAGGCAAAAAGAATGATGACTATATAGTCATTGAATACATTGTACTCAAAAAAACAAATGCTTGAAGCAGATATTAATAATGATGAGAAAATGAAAAGTAATGAGGACTTTGTTGCAGTAGGGAAAGAAAAGGTAAAACCATACAGTCATTAACCTCCTTAGGAAAGGCCTTAAACAAAATTTGTTAAATAATTGTGTCTCTGGTTACAGAAAAAATATCTGAAAATTAGGAAAAATAGTAGCTGGCAAAGCAGGGAGCCAAATGAGGAATAGCTAATAAAATGGAAAAAAGAGAACTGGCATTATAATTGAAAGGAGAAAAAAAGTGACATATTAAATGTAAAGTCTTCTTTTACAACATATACATTCATCGTGGATTGTTTTGGCATAGCAGTCAAGTATCTCCCTCATTACATACCTAATATATTTGGGTTATTTCTTACAAAAATCCTGTGGGCCCATCCACATGATAGTCCTATGTCAACCTCACCAGGGGATAATTTCCTCTGATCTTGGTTCAGTCAAAAATGTTAATGGAGCATTTGCTATAAATGGTTTAGATATATTTCATATGGTGGGAAATGCTATCTATGTACCACTTGCCGTGGTACAAAGGCCACATGCTAAACTGCTTAGAGATATTACATGTTTTGTAATATAAGATAACATTCATTATGGAGATGGCATTATTGACTCATCGCTGGCTTCTTCTTTGCAAGCAAAAGCTTATTCATTGGGACAGGAATTGTTTCACCTAGTGTAGAGGTCCATGCTGAGTTTCACCTAGTGTAGGGGTTCATGCTGAAGACTCATTTTTTACTTCCATTTATTTGGCTTTTAGAACACATAATTTGATCCCTTTTCTGCAAGTTTCTTCAGTCACTTAGATCATGACAGATGGTGGCAGCCACAATTTAAAGCCAGATAGGGTATCCTGATACACCAGTACACTAATTTCCAGGGCCACAGACATCACCCTTTTAGGTTTAAACTGGAATAAAAAAAAAAATTCTGCTTACCCACGTCTAGATGTCACTTGTGTTTTTCCTTTTTTATTTTTTTTCTTTTATATATATCTTGTCTGGTGTTGGCTTGCTTGATGTCAGTTAACCTGATGCTGGATTGGGCATCTTTTTCAACAGATCAGGTCTGGTGCGAGCCTACCCTTCATGTCTCTGTGGTCATGACATCAACACTCATATCAACTACCATGTCAATACTGGGTTTGACGTCTTTTACATAGACTTAGTATATAGGATCAGGTCCCTTTTCTAGGTCCTTTGACTTTGGAGCAGCAGTTCTTCAACTATCTTTTGTATGCAAGTCTTGCCAAACTAGTATTCTGGAATTTGGAAATTCTCAAAATCCTATAGGTGGCAAGCGGGGGGGTGGGAGTCATCAGACATTCTCATTGTATACACAATATGTGATTGTTGAACTACCCCTGCAATACCTTGCTTCTGGAAAACAAGGCTACCCCCTGTTTTCCATGATTTAGATCCTTTCAGATTAAGAGGTCCTTGTTTACACTTTATCTTCTAGTGGGTCAGCAGAAAACAAATATTGATCAGGTCTGCTTTTCCCATGAGATAGCTTCTCACAGTTTGCAAAAAGTATAAGTGGATTTGAATGAGGATGAAGATGGTTCTTTGCTATCCACCTTCTAAGTCTCAAACTTTGGAGTGATCCTAAGGAACATGGCTAATAGTGAAGTCTGGACCCAAGAGTGGGTCTCCTGTACCAGATGTGACTTATTGAGAAAAGTAGAATTCCTGATCAGATTTTCTGTATAGTGCCACTATTGTGGATACCAGTAAAATATGATTTTGCAAAACTGAAGGCAACTTAATAATGTGACACCATCACCACCATCAAGACATTCTTTTTTTTTGCCTTAATTTACTTGAGTTATGATGCCTCCATTTCTAGCAAACTGTGAGGACAAATTAATAGATGAATTGGAGGGATGGGGGACTGTTGGCTTCATTGTTTCCATAATTTTTGAGTTGCCAAACAATTCAGCAAGTAGCAAATCACTGAATTAATGAGAACAATGATTCTATGTCCCTCTTGGCATTGTGATAATCCTTTTAAATGATTCCATCCATCTGTTTTCTCTCCTTCTGTTGTTTTAGTTGCTTTATGTGTATTTTGTTCCCTTCTGATCATTATATATATATTTTTTTTTGCTTTTGAATGGGTAAGGTGTTATACAGCTACATGTGTCTCCAGCTGGCCTAATTATCATAACAGTACATAAGCAGAAAAAAGTCCGATAAACCATAACTTCAGAGACAGCCCTTTTAAAAATGTATACTTGAGTTAAAGATTATGACATTACTTTTTAACATGTTCTGATATTACAATGTTATGTAAATTGTTAAGAATGCATATGTAGATAATTTATTATAAGACACTATGGACACTTATTGACCAAGGTGAGCAGGACTTATACAGTGTTGATGAAAGTAACTGGTGTGGCTATGAAAAATACTTAACTACCTCTAAGGGATTTACAGTGTCCAAGAACACACAGACTTTCACCAAACAGACATCTCAAACTACAGGACAATTTTTGAAGATACTAGATGGAAAGGTCAAGGGAGATACAAAGGAGTATTTTTTACATAAAAGAATAGTAGGTGAAATAGCAACTTAACTTGAAAGGTGATAGTGAGTAGACTGAAAAATGTATGAGACAGACATAAATCACTTCTTTTTGGGTGGATGGACTGTGGCACTTAGTTCAGGTTACCAAGGGATAGGGAGATAAGTAGACGGGACAAAGTGGATGCTATCCACCATTAAATCTTTGCAATTATGATTTGCAGAGATCTTGCTAATGAGAAACTGCAAAGAGAAATAGATTGCATGATGAGAAGCTGTCTTGACAGAAACTGATTGCTTCAATTAAACCAATCTTTGTTGCTGAACTGTAATTATGTAGTCCTGCAAGGGAGGGAAACTGCTGGTTATATTATTATTATTATTATTATTATTATTATTATTATTATTATTGTTGTTATAATTATTATTATTATTATTATTATTATTATTATTATTATTACTATCAGTAGTGGTAATAGTAGTAAAATTTGCATGTCTGATGCTAAATCAGTGGGGGGATATTGCTCGAGGTAATATTATTTATTACACTTGATTTATATGTTGCAGTTTGGAGAATGAAGTTGGTATCTGACCCTGCCCTAATGGAAATGCTGCATATCTGCAAATCAAATGGGACAATAGTCACTTACTTGAGGGACTTCAACCTAGCCTATGACATTAACGGAACATACTGGAGAGACAGATATATCTCCCAGAGACTGCCATTCCTCTGGAATAAACTCTCAGTTCACGTGATGCAGACCTCCTCAATAACCCTATTTAAGCAAAACCTAGACAATTGGATGTGAGACTGCAAATTCACCCAGGGGTGGCACCTATGTCCCTCATGGACAGGGGCGTCAGTGCTGATCATAGACACTCTGGGCCCTCTACTGTATTGAATCTATTTCTCAGAGGTCCAGGTAAAAGTAGATGGCCTGTGGCTTGCAAGTTCGCTGATGATTGCAAACTGGTCACAATCATTGAGTCCACAAATGATGTTAACATGCTGCAAAAGGGCTAACACAGACAAATGATGGACTAAAACTAAATGCAAACAAGTGCATTATTATTCCCTTTGACAAAGATGAAGTCTCTGCAAATTGCAATATTGACAGCAACCCCCCCCCCCCCCCCCCCAAGGATAAACCCAGTGGTGCAAGATTTGGGAACACAGGTTGATAGCAATCTAAACTTCAATCACCATGTGTCCACAGTGGCAGAGAAATCCTTCTATGTTGTGCATCTCATAAATAAGGGCATCATACCCAAGACTAAGGATGTTACAACTCCTCTATACTCAACTGTCATCAGATCACTAATAGAATACAATGCTCCCTTTTGCATGTACCTTAACAGACACCTGCAGCAGCTGGAGAGACCACAGAGGTTTCTCACCAAGAAAATTCAGGGCCTGCAAACCGTAACTCATGTGGATATACTGAATGCCCTGCCACTGTACTCTGTATCATATAGGCTGCTGAGACGTGACTTGTTCCTGGCCTACAGGGCTGTCTCTGACCCTGGCCTGATGGGTATACTGCACATGTATGTCAAGTAGCACAAGAGTCACTCACTCTGTGGATCTTAACTTAGCCTGTGACATTAACATAACATGCTAGAGAGACAGATATATCTCCCACAGACTGCCACAACTCTGGAATAAACTTCCAATTCACAAGAAGCAGAGCTCCACACTGTCTCTATCCAAGCACAACCTAGACAAATGGATGGGAGACCACAAATTCACCCCTGGGGTGGCACCCATGTCCCTCTTGGACAGGGGCAGTCAGTGTTTATCATAGACTTAATCTGTGAATTACATCCATCTAACCAAGGATAATTAAGGCAACTCAGGATTAACATGGCTAGGTTTTAAGGGCTCTAGGGCCGCTAGCATAGTAACCTCCTAATAACGTATGGACCTATGAATGTGAAAGTATGGATGGTAAAGAGTATGAAACAGGTAAAAAATGGAAAGTTGAATGAATTGTAAAACAGGAAAATTTTGCACAGAATAATAACGAAACTCTTTTTTTATATTTCCATGGGAAAATGCAGTAAAACACCTGAAAAATGCATTTAAAGAAAGACAAAGATTTGAAATGTTTTATGTAAAGGGGGTGAGGGTATGGAGATATGTTTTGGGTGACTTGCCTGCGAAAGGACATATGAACTAAAAGGCATTTCAGGAAAGGTTGTGTAATATATGTAAGCTTGAAGAAATAACACAGCATTGTCTTCTGGATCGCAAAGGAAGACAAGGATTTTTGCAATAATTTCAAAAAGACTTATAACTGGAAATGATTTGAGGACATACATGAATATATTACTTGGTAAATAAGAGAGAAACTGATACATGGGATAAGGTTTTATTTATGACAGCATGGTTTTATGAAGTTATTGTGTAACAAAACGGACAATGATGAAATAATGTTGGAAATAAGATATATCTGGTTAAAAAGATAAGGAGGGCAATTAGTGAATAATAGAAAAGTGTGCATGCAGTGAAAGTGTTTAATATGATATGATAATGTATTAATATTGTACAAAAGATACATAAATAAACCCACCCACACACTTCTGTTTTTCTAAGTATCATGAGATATTTTACATTCAGTTGAGCTACCATCAATTTGTGCAGATTATTCATCAGTTTAATGTCTGGAGAAAAACAAGTCACCAACCAATATCAGGTGGCAGTTAAAAACTGAACCAGTGATCCACAAAAGTAACAATTTGAATCTCAAAGGACCAGGAATTAAACAAGACCACAAGCTGTTATAAATAATTTAATAATTTTAGCTCTTTCATCCTCAGACGATTACCAGGAGTTCTTCAGAATGATAAAACACAATTTACCTCCACTTTAAATCACACTTACTTGAAAAGCATATACTTAATTTAACCAGTAAAATTCTGACACCATAAAAATCTTGAGCTCAGTTTCATGCCTCATCTAAGGGATAAATATAAATAATATATTTCAAGAGTTGTAATCTCTAAACTATTGTAACTCATCCAGAAGACATACAAGATATATTTTCTTGAAAATCACTCTCCTTAACAGTCTATATATTTAATATATGCATCTGAATTAATTTAAATATTCATGACATGGTATTGACAGAAGCAAAGAATTAATTTTAAAATGTGTTACTTGACTAGGACTGTTTTTTATAGCTACTAAAGAAAATTAGCACATTAATAGACTACAAAGATATCCAGTGGCCTGAGTGAAGGCCTCCATATAAATCATACCATACAATAGTCCATACTTAATAATATGTGGTGGAGGATACTGCATGAAGATCCCCAAATAAGTAGCAGGTGCCTCCTCAAAGTGTAATTTTGTAGTGTCAGGAGTATGTTTTATGTTGCCAAAATTCAGACTACAATGAGAATATATGACTAGAAATTTGGCAAATGAACAGGGCTGTCTATAGATTACAGGCATGTAAAATATAGAAAAAGAAGCATTATCAAACCATCCTTAGCAAAGGGATGAACAGTAAGCAAATTAAATAATAAGAACTATGATTTCAGAGACCACTCTAATGCTCATTGTAGCACATCAATGTAAAAAACAAACAAATGCAGTAAAAGAAGAACTCACTGTTTCAACTACTTAGAATAAAATCAAATTCAGAAATTCCCCTGCTATTTTTCAGTAAGTTATGAATTTACTATAAAAGAGAACATACTTATGTGAGAAGACTAGGGAAACTCCAAATATTTTTAATTTATCTCCAGAACAAGGATTATGAAATAAATCAAAAAGATGGATTTTTATTGAAGCTAAAAAAAAAAAAAAAAAAAAAAAAAAAATCGTTTGAAAGTGTTGAGTGCTCATGTAAGAGATATGGTCACTGCTCAAAACTACCCCAGCTAATCAAGCTGCATGAATTAATATAAACTATTTTCTCAATGGACAACATGAATTAATATGTAGATGTTGCTTTAGGCTCATAGCTTGTTTCAAAATTTGGAGTCTATGAGGCCAATCATTTGCCTAACCCAAATTCCTCAAACCACTATCTGTTTTTGGTAACTTGCTGAAGGCCACAGAGCAGGCAAATGAAGGCTGGGGGGGGGGGGGTTCAAACCCTGTAGCATAGGAAGAAACTTGTTTACAGTTTATAACCTTTATTATCTGCACTGTCAAACAGCATGCAAATTATTATAATTAGTTTTTGAATTACAATGCACTTATTATTTATTTGAGAAATTTATGTGAGGAAATTCACCCAAAGAGTGAAGTTTGTGAGATGAATCTTGACATCTGTTTTGGGAGCACATAACTAATGGGTTATGATCAAGAAAACCTGATCATAATTCTTTGTACTACATGGAGCTCCAGCTGTTGTAATATATTACAAGTTATTGAGAAACGACATTTAGGAGAGCAAAGTGTCTTACAGCCTATAAAGCTGCAATCACATTACTGCACACAGCTGATAGCTTTAAAAGTTGTTAGACAGTTTACTCTGTTACACGTGTGTGTGTGTGTGTGTGTGTGTGTGTGTGTGTGTGTGTGTGTGTGTGTGTGTGTGTGTGTGTGTGTGCGTGTGTGTGTGTATGTATGTTTGTTCCAAATTGAAGTGCATTACAGTTTTAGTATGAGATTAGTGCAAAATATCTCAGAAAAATGTGTAACAAAGGCTGTAGACACTTTTCTGATGTCAATATAGAGAAGGGCAAACTGATTTGGAAGTGCAATCAGCATGCCTTCTGTGCTACATATATGAGAAAGCCCATGTTAGTTAAAGGTACAGCACTGTAGCAATATTACAAAAAAAGGTTTTAATGGGCTTTAAAAGAGGAAACAGCAAAGACTGTTTCCATGAAGAAGCTAAGGTCTCATCTTTAATAACTGCATCTATGACCTTTGCAATAATTGGAGATGATTTCCCTAAGGATCCTATAGAACTTTGAATGAAACTCTCCCATATGCAGATCCTTACATAACATTAGGAAGGCAATAGCCACCTCATGTAATATAATATAATATAATATAATATAATATAATATAATATAATATAATATAATATAATATAATATAATATAATATAATATGATATAATATAATATAAACTCCAAATTTCATTTTAACATTTTAGGGACAGTATTCTAGAAGAATATGCTTGCATCTGAGGAGAACAGAAATATTATATTTTGATACAAAGAGGTAAAATACTGATGCAAAAATGCCCTCATTTTAGAAAATGAATAATAAAAAATCCTAATTCCAGAACATGCATAATATAATGTATCTGCTTTAGTTTTTACATTTCATTATTGTTTCTTAACAATTATGTCTAATTGACAGAAATACCTCATTTTGTGGATGATCTTGTAATAATATTGAGGTAACTGACTCAGATTCATATAGTTTACATGTGGGGCCCTGTGTCATTATTATCAGGTGTACCTGCACCAGATTTACTGGCTTCTTTATTTTATGTTATTCGTTATATATTAGTACTTTAATTATTTAATAAATTAAGGAACCAAACTGAGTATGGCAAGACAAAACTCATTAACATACCAAAGTTTTATCTCTAATCTTTAACGCACTACCAGCTGAGGTAGTAACCCCCCACCTTTTAACACAATGCAATAGATTCTATATACAAAATGAACAGAAAATGGTTTTGTTACCTTTAACGTGTAGTAATTATTATTCATTCCAATCAAATTGCCCTATAAAGTTGAGATTTACAAATTTAGGTAGCATATTTAATCAACATTCCAACAAGGCTCTTCCTTCTCTGTTTTCCTAATGTCATGTATAGACAACTCGGTCACTGTTTCTGTACGGACTGCTTTTACAGTGTTTTATTACACAGCATGCATATACTGATTGAGTTCACATAAGTTTATATATGTAAGAATGGGCTTAGAGGTAAATTACCTAAAAACTGTGTTTTGTAAATGAAATACGTAAAGTTGGCCTGCCTACAATTATCACCTGTATTGTTCACAGTGGTACAAACAGACTCTCAGTACATTATGAGAGTAATATATACATTTGTCATAGAGAAGGAGGTAGTCAAATACAAAATAAACAATCTAGCCTTTGGTGTTGTATTTACTGTAAATTTTTCATAGCAGAGAAACAGCTCTCTATATACTGCATCTCATACCTCATATGTCCACAACTGCTTTCAACAGAAGGATCAGCATGACTAGTGCCTAGCTGAATGTAGAGATTCAGATCTAATATATGATTTGTGACTAAATAAATGAAGATGGAAAAGCCAGAATCAGAGACGTTGCAGCCAAGTGTTACAATGTTTCAGGGGCAGTGTATGACAGAAGAATCAAAATAAGTTATTAAAAAAAATGGCAAAAATCAGTTCTTCTGTAAGGCATAGAAACCTGAACAATGAGGGCAGACAACCTGAGGACGCTTAAGGTAGTAGAGTTGAAGTACTTGAGATAGCTAATATGATATACTGTTGGAGAGGTAAAGACCAGAAGTCAAAGAAGATCCTGTTACAAAGAGTTTCTATGAATCAAAAGAGGTGGCAACAGTTGATGGGATACCTCAACCCAATTTACATATGCAAGGGAGTCATTAATGATGATAATAAGCTCAGCACCTATTTCCACAAGGTTTTCCTTCTGTACATTATTTATATTAGAGAACTTTAAATTACTTTAATCACTCATTCAGTGGTAAAATCTGAAGAGGGTAATTTGAAAACAATACCTTTAAAGTAATCCACTCATGTAGTCACTAAAAGTGTCAATAATGTGTGATCAATAAGCCCTAATTTAATATAAAATATTGATTTACTATAAATGGGTTGAAAATAAAAATTGTCACAAAGGTCCAGCTGACATACCTGTAAAATAAAAAAAAATCCATAAATAATTATAACAATTATTATCTTTATACACTAACAGCTATCTGCAGACTATTATTGCTTATGCATACTCACATTGAATAATTTGTAAATTGTATGCTTTACTGTATTTCCCTATGACACAGCCTCATGCTGGAAAAGATCTTGTATCAGCTCACCTAACCTAGTAACAAAATCGTTAAATAAATACAACTAATGTCCTGCTGTTGGAAAAGGTACATGACTTCAATATTTACACAGATGGAAACCTGAGACAGCATCAAGAAATCTCATGGATAACAGATAAATTGTAAGACTGTCTTAAGCTTTCCACCTCTCAGCGCATTAAACTGAACACCCAGGGTGTGTAGGTCTATCCTGGGAGTGAGTTCTTACATTAGCAGGCATTTTTTTAACAAATTTTCCCATCTTTAATCTACACACTTAGAATCCTGTATCTTGAATAAGTGCCCTGCTGTATGACATAAAGTAAAGATTATGAAATTGCAATGCTATGTAGAGACATGGTCAGCAACTTTATAATCAAACAACTCATGTCCTGCTAAAAGAACATTTAGTAAGAGAAAAACATCCAGTAACTAGTCCCAATATACCACTAATTTCTGCCTTTTACTATTTCTGTTTATTATAACCTGCAGTTAAACATGGTCTATGCATAGTTTTCTTGCACACATGGGCAAATGTGTTAAAACACCAACATCTTGCTGCATGTGTAGGCCACACACCTGAATCATCTTGTATTGGTTGAACTGACATTGTCAATTCTAGCCTACATTTTGGAGTCAATGTCTTATTAGTAAAAAGTTCTGTAAAAGAAACTAAGCATCTTCTTAACTCATACTTGTCCCACAAACACTCTCGTACTTTACTTCACTTTTTAGCCTCAGACTCAATTTCATGCATAGATCCACTAACATTCCTCTGACTTTTCTGACAGAAACCTGGTATAAACCTTTCACTTCCAATAATAAAATTGCATGCCAGATCCCTTTACACTGCTAAACACCTTTGTTGGAATTGTAGGTCTAAAAGAGGAGTCATTGCCAAATTTACCCCAGTAATTTGCGCATTAGCCTGTAGCCAAAAGCCACTCAATACTTCACTAAAAAAAATCTTCACTCTCTACAACCCCTATGTAATTTCAGTAACATTCTTACAACTGAAGCTATCTTATCCTGATCCACTGCTAATGTATCTTCTGATACACTCATATTTGATGATAGTAACAACTACTAGTCTAGATGTAACTGTTTTTCCTCTTTTGCTGATGCGCATTCAGTACCACTACTCTCTGTCAACTCCACTCCTTCTCTCAATCTATTCACCATTCCTACCAGCTTTGATAGCTCATCAAACACATAAAAAGCATTGACTAGATACTAACAAATAACCCGAAAACTATTACAAAATCAGGAGTTTTGCTAGACTGCATAAATGATCATCATCCCACTCCATCCAAAAAACTGTCATCTACAGCCATGTCAAAAAGTATCCAATTTGAAAGTGTCAACATTTAATAAAACCCTTGGGTCATATAACTGGAATATCATGAAGATTCTCCCCTTAATGGTGCAGTTAATTAGTTCAGTCATATATTTCTAAGTAAACCAAATCAACATCTCTATTAGAAGGAAACATGTCATGTCATGTTACCAAGTCCAAACCAGTCCAACAGCTATGGTTACAGACAAAATAGCTAATGAGATAATCCAAAATGCCTTTGACTACCTGGAAATCAAATACAAAGTTATCTTCCTTTCAAACATACTAGTCTATAAGAAATAAAATTAAAGCCCATGTCCTTCATGATAAAAGAACCGAGTTCATAAATCTTCAGACTTTCAAAAACAATTCTTCAAAAAATGTCTGGTCTGGAATATCACAGTTCCTAAAACCAGGCAAACCTACCCAACCTCTCCAGGCTATGATACTGTTTGTGGTTTTAATTCCTACTTCATCAAATCTGTAATAGCTTTCACATGTCATAATAACCCTCAAGTCCATTGCTAACTACAGACCAGATCCACTCCATTCATATTTCAGCCCATTCACACTGCCAAAATCTAGCTTTCCAAACTAAAGACCACCATTCTAGTCCCAGACAACTTTTGCACTGAATGCCACTTTCTAGTTGTAGATTACACTGTCTAGTTTCCATGCTAATAAATATATATTCTAGAAACTCATTTCCCCATTTTCTTGAAATGACTCCACATTCTTCCTCTCCAAAGGGGGGCACATCGATTAATCCTACTAACTACTGACTGATAGTTGTAATATCCACATTCTCTAGGATCCAAAAAAAGCATATATAACCAATTTCTTCACTACCTTTTATCAAGCAACCTCTATCTTCAACTCATCATGGTCTTTGGCTCTCCAAAAACACTGACATCACATTATCAGCATTCTTTAACACTATCCATCAGGCTAGGAATATTACTTTTCTAGTATCAGTCATCTTCCCTGACCTATCAAACATTGTTGATACTGTTAAGTGCAAGAAGCTCCTACTGCAACACACACAACTAGGGCCCAGTGCATAGTCCCTCTCTCTCTCTCTCTCTCTCTCTCTCTCACACACACTCTGTCTCTCTCATGGTTTCTTTCTTACCACTCAAACAGCATGCAAAGTGTCAAATAGTCGCACTTTGTGTCCAACTTTCTATGGAACCCTGTTGGAGTAACCTAAGGGCCCTTCTCAAGCACCCTTTTTTATCATCTTTATTAATGAGCTCCATCTCCATTGTAAAAAATATTCCTTATCCAATATGCCGATGACTCTCTCATAATTTGTCAGGCAAAACACTTGAACAACTTTACTCTTCAACCTAATCATCTTTCTCCTCAGCTGAATCCTTGCTCAGAAAATGAAATCTGGTTTTCAATATATAAAAAACAGACAACACCCCCCCAAAAAACTCATTATACTTACCCGTAAATTATATCCTAATCCCCGCACTATATTTTCCATTACATCCACTAATGGTACTTCTTCTGAAACTGTCTGTCTTACCAAATGTTTCAGCCTCACAATAGACATTAATCTGAAATCTGATTACTACATCCAACATGTGACCAGTACACTGATTTAAAGCTAAGTCAGCTATGTAGAGTTAAACCTTTTTTATAAGTCTACTAGAAAGCATATCAATTTTACTGTCTTTGTAGCCTCTCTCAAAAAAGGTCTTTCTACCTTCACCAATGTCCGCTCCACTCCACTATCAAAACTATGCCAGACCTGTCATAAAATTGTCAAATTTGCTGCAAATCTAAAAACACATAACCACCATTGCACTGCACTAAGAAAACTTAAATGGCTACAATCCCTATCATCCAGAAACTCAACCAGCTAGAATACAGACAAAAAGTCTTACACCATCTTGACTGCTGTCTTTCACTAACTTCTTTCATGTCCTGGTACTCAGCCCCAACAATGCTCTAATCAACTGACAAATTCCTTGCTACAAAAAATGCTCTTACAGCTCCATGTGGATGCTTTTTTCCTGCCACCAAAATCTCCATACTCTGGAATTTTCTCCCTTTTTCACCCCGAGAAACTATAAAATAAACTGATTTTAAATTTTTGCTCATATCCACCTGTTTGACACCTGGACCTCCCATCACTGTTCCCCCTCTATTATAATTCACCTCTATCACCTCCTCTTCTCTTTCTTGTTATACCTCCTCCTTGCCTTCTTTCTCCTTCTCCACGCTAAACACTGAAACCTATTGTCTGCATTTTTTCTACTATTATTTCTTTCCATAATTCTTCCTTCTCAGTCCTTTGCTACTCCCCATCAACTTCCTTCCATACTATTACATTATTCTGTTCTTTTTAAAGGGAGATCTATTCATGTCCAAGCCAGCTGACTGAATCATAAACCTACCAATCCTGTTTGCTATGACTTAAAGCCTATTACAGTTCATAACATGCTCTACAGCCACCAGGAAATGACTATCTTCTATGACTGCAATAAACACACCTTTTTGCAATGATAAATCTTTTCGAGTAAACAGATAGGAAATGTTTGTGGCAGGTGGCCCTGGGACCCTTATATTTATTAGAAGCATGCTCAAGGTGAGATGAAAAGGCTAGCTGTTGCACATGCCAGAAATCTATATATTTAAGCGATACTGTGTGTAGAGACCGCCATCCCCAAGGTCATGTGACTGACCAAGACATTCATTTGTACACAATTTATGGCTTTGGTCTTTTTGACATTTACTAACAGTCTTAAAGAGTTGAGCTATGAACAAATTGTCTTGAATTTGAAGGGAGGTTGGCTGTAGTTGAAATGGTCTGCAAGAGCAGCTGGTCTACTATTTAGCTATGAACCTATGAATTTGGTTCCATGTGTCAAACTAATATTAATAATAAATCAGAATACCTAATAAACATATTTCTAGCACAGAGCAAGGTGAATATTTAAGGAACTGTAATTGTCAACCTATTAAAAACAGAGAAAATAAGAGGACTTAGGAGAGAGCCTTGAAGTATTCCTAGACAGACAACATGCATGAGAGAATTACCTATTTTAATTTTGAAAGACTGTTCACTAATACAGAGGATATTTAGTGAAATTGGTGAAAGTGTATCTTATTAGCTCTGGTACGAGTCTGGAATGATGAACTGAATCCAATGGCTTTGTCAGTTCAATGAGTATTGTCTTAAAGAGATGAATCTTATGCATGACTTGAGGTATAGGGTTTGTGATTCTTATGTGACTAAGTGGAAAAGTTTCTATTGTAGGACGAGCAAGTAACTTACTGACACCAAATTAAAGAAAGAATTCCCATTATGGGCTTCAAGGACAAGTGACATCAAGTAGTTCCTCAATCTATGGACATTTAGAGTACATGCCAAAGTTGGATGGCCTTGGTTTGGGGGTGTAGCCAAACCTTCATGCTGAATGGAAAAGGATACTTTCTCATGACAGCTGGATAGAAGGCTGGGCATCAGCAGAAGCACAAGCTTGTTCATGGCTATCTGTAAGATGTCAATAATATGGAAGGAGGTCTTAATGGTCAATGCACATGGAAAGGAAAAGTAGTTAAAATTTCCTTAACAACCTGAAATAAGTTAGGCTTGTCTTATTTTTCTGGCAAAGTATACATTTCTACAATCTCCAAATAGATTTCTTTCATCCTGAAAGAATCAAAATGCCCTTACAGTTGGGTTTATTTTAATGGTTACAATCTTCTTTTCACAGACATAAGGAGCAGGGCTTGACTCTTGTTATTGGCTAAGCATAAAATGGCCCTTCAGTGCAGTTTACCTATGAGCCAGAAACATTCATAAAAGAGAATTATGTCTGAAACTGATTTCCTCTTGTATATTTTTAATTTTACATTATCACCATCATATGTGGTAGTTTTATAGCTGTAAAGGTTAGGATAACACACTTAGTTTTCTTGTGGGACTATCACTGCCATAGGATTTCTTAGATTCATAGGTACATAGATGTTTACTAGACTAACGACCACAAGGGCCTTTTTAAGCTTAGCCATGCATCCCAAATCTCTGACAAGTTCTGATACCCTTGATAAATGTAAGCATGGGCCTGGGAGATGAACCATTTACAGGTTACCTGAGTCCATTACAGACATAAGTGCCAAACCAGGGATGGAACTTCCAGATTCCCATCCAGTTGTCCAAGTTGCACTTGAATTGGGTTAGAAAGGAACTCTGCTTCACATAGGCAGGTTAGTCTCTGGGATACATACCTATCTCTCCAACAGGCCCTATTTATATCACATGCAAGGTGTATGTCTTTAGAATGGGTAATTGTGGTGCTGTTTGTTTTGTGGATATGCAGGAGGTCCATTAGAGTGGGGTTTGACAATGCCCTGTATGCCAGGCATAGATCTCCTCTCAAAATCCTGTAGGAGACAGAATGCAGGGATAGGCTCTTGAGGTGGTCTGCATAGGACATTTTACTTATGCCCTGTATTCTTTTAGTGAGGAACCTCTGTGGACATTCCAGCTGTTGGATATGTCTGATTAGATGCATACCAAAGGGGGCATTGAACTCAGTGATAGGTCTGATGAATGCTGAATGCAGTGGGGCAATGACTTCCTTGGGCTTAGATGTTGAACATTTGTGTCAGAGTGGGATTCAATGACAGCTTCTAATTTGCAATCATGTGCAGATTTTGTCTACAAGAGACCACTGACACTGGCCTTGACTTCTGAGACGTAAATGCCAAAAAGGAGTGGTGCAAGGACTGATTCTTGAAGGACTCCACTTATGACTGGACTCTTTGTAGAGGTGGACTCCCCAATTCTAACTTCCTGGGTCCTATATGTGAGCCAGTTGGCTATCCACCAGGTGACATACTGGCTTTGTACCTAACGACTTGAGTTTGTCAACAATGCCTGAGTGGGGTATTGTGTCAAATGTCTTGGCCAGGTCAATGTAGGCAGTGTGAATGATTTTACCCTCATCCGTTGCTTTGGTGACCTTCTCAAAGAAGACACCGGGTTGAGTATGCATGATCTGCCCTTGATAAAACCAAATTGGGTTGTGTCCAGTGTCCGGAGGTTTACTATATCTCTGTTGATCATCTCCATGATAATTCTTTCCATGGTTTTACATATAAGACTAGTGAGACTTATGGGTCTGTAGTTTACAACGTCTGTAGATTGCCCACCTTTGTGCAGAGGGATGACTGTTGCCTTTCTCCATTCATGAGACAAGAAGCCTGTTTGGAGGCTACAGTTAAATAGCAATTCCAGAGGGCCCTGATAGGTCATGTCTCATGCTATTTAGAAGGCATCCTGGGATATTGTCTAGGCCCATTGATGCAGTGTTCTTGGTCTTAGAGAGAGCATTAAGGACCTATTCCCTAGTGATAGTAAGGAGAGTTATATTTGATGATATTTCCTGAGGGAAGACTGAGGGGGAGAGAGAGGAGTAAAGTTAGAGCTGAATTTATCATCCAGGATGCCTGCTATATCTTTTGCCTCAGTATAGGTGACTCCACTTACAATGAGCTCTGCACACAACTGTGTATTGCCTTTGAGGTTGTGGACATAGCTAAAGAATGCTTTGTGGTTTCCCTTGGCCTGGGAGGCCAAACTTACCTTATATTTGGCTTTGGTAGACTTTATTTGTCCCCTGGGTTGTTTGTTTAGTTTGATGAGAGTGCTTTTATCCTGCTGGGTGCTCTGCACCTCATAATTTTTTGCCATGATTTTTTTCCTCCTGTTATACAGCCTATTGATTCTGTGATTCCACCAGGGTGGCTTATTTTTTGAGTCAGTTCTGTACTTCTTCTTGGTGGGTACAGCTGCCATTATGCAGCCATTAACATGCATGTACAGGGTTTTTATGAACAGTTCTGCATAGGCAACGGTGTTCTCAGGGTTTAAGGTGGTTTGAAATTTTGCCAGGTTCTCACTTAATAGGAGTTTAGCTTTAGAATAATTTCTAAATATTCCAGGTTTAGCTGGGGATCCAGGTTTTATTTTGTCTTCAAAGGAGACCATTTTGTGGTCTGACCTTAACAGAGAAGGCATTACAGTAGGATGTGTGCAGCATTCTCCAATGCTAGTGATACCAAATCCAGTATGGTTGCACCCCTGGTTGGTGAACTGACTATCTGGTCCAGGGATTTGTGTTTACAAAATCCAGGAATCTCTGCGCATGTATGTTTGGTGTCGTATAGGATTGCCAGTTAATAGTGGGGTAATTAAAGTCTCCCATGAATATGGTATATTCTTGAATGGTTAGTGTTTCTAATAAGTTTAAATACATGGTATGGGTTTCCTGGGTCATAGAGAGGAATCTACAGATTGCAAGGAAGTGGTATTGGATTTTGCCTATGGTGATTTGAACATGGAGCAGCTCAAGTGCATTGTCCTGTTTGACAAGCCTTGAAGTATATTTATTTTTGATGTAAATAGAGACACATCCACCTTTAGTCCCTGCCTGAAAAGTAGCTGGCCTAAATATGTGGAAGGCATTATAGCCTTGCACTGTTGGTGTGCTCTCTGCAGCTTTAAACCATGTCTCAGTGATCACACAGACATCAGCATTCTCTAGGGTAAAGAGAGCTTCTAGAGAGTGGAGTTTTTTGTTTAGATTCCTAGCATTGAGCAGTAATACCTTTAGATTTTCTTGGTTTTGATTTGCTATATTGGAAGTACTTTCAGTTTGGCATTGCCTAAAAATGGCAGTATGGGGGAAAACAATGTTTTAGCTAATATTCAAAAGCCTAGATAGGAGAGGTGCAGACCATCCCTGGCAAAGCATTGTGGTCTGTTGACCATCTTCTTCCATGCTGACAACTATTGCACCCTCTTAGAATGACACCCAAAACTAAGATAATTATTAAAGTCAATCATCTTTTATTCATATTGTGGCATCATCCTAAGAGAAGGTAAAATGGTGCTCAATGCTAGGTTCACACCAGCCTGAGACACATATTCCAAGAGCTCCATGATGTCTTCCTTCATATAGTCTAGGGAGGTGCACCTCAGGTCATTTACTCCCACAAGGATTATGACTGAGGCATATTGGAAATTGTGGTTCAGTGACCTGATTGTATGTACAATGTGGCAATTCCTAGCCCCTGATAAGCAACTGACCATGACTTTCTCCTTACTCAGCTTGGTAAGAGGGACATCAGCATGTCTCACGATGGAGTCAACAATGACTAGAATGTTGGATTGTGTGGTGGCTTGCCTTATGGGCTTAGAGGTAGAGACTCCATGAGATGTAGCTCTGTGTGTTGATGTGGGTGTTGTTTTGAAAGAGCACATTTGAGGCTGCTGGGGATATTTGTTATGTGTAAATGCAAACCTTGATATGGGGCATACAATGAACAGCCTTTCACAGTAGTTGCACAAAATTGAGAAGCAATAATTGTCCATAAATAAAGAAAATGCAGCTGTTTCTTCTACTCAGTTAATGCAGCTGCTAATCTTTGTAATGTAGAAAGTCAAAGAGGAACTGGCATTACTTACCCTACAAATGCATTGGCATTTCTTATATTATATAGACAGAAGAAAAATATCAGAAATCTGATCAATTCTTTGATTCCTTATGGCCAAACAGACCATGTGTCTTGCTCCAGTATTCATCAGGTGTCGGCAAACTGACTCCTTCTTACCAGGGCTGATTATCAAGCACTCAGTGTTTACATCTATCTATCTTAGCTGGCTAATCCAGTGCCAGGGTTATTATCTGGGCTATCTGAGTCCTAGTAAAGGTTTTACCACTCCACACCACAAACATGGCTTTTCTTTTCTTCTGTCTTGGCAAACTTAACTCAACAGTAATTCTCAGCCCACATATTGTGAGAGGCACTCCCATTTCTGCAGCATATTATTATAATGTCTCTGCTCAGGGCATTTTTGATGAGACAAGATCATCTTTTCATCTGCACTCTAAATAAATCCTAAAAGTTAACTGCCCGGCCTAGAAGTAGGGCACAACTCATCAGTTCACTTATATAAGGGATCCTGCCTTGTTATGATGAGTCTTATAAAACTCTATTTGGATTCTGCCCCATTTTCTAAGTAATTCCACATGTCTCCTACTCAGAGAGTAAGGCAGTACAGAAAAATGTTCTTAAAGTATATTTCACTGCTGGTAGTATTGCTTCACACCACCATTCTTCTCCTTCTCTGGGTAGAAGCTTGAATATTTTTTGTTGTAGCCTATGTGCTATAAATTGCACAGAATCATAACATACTTACAGTGCTACAGTTATCAGTTATCACATCTTAGAAGGTTCTTAATAGACAAAATGAAGAAGGAAAGAGAAAATACTATATATCAGATATGAGCCAAATGGCACTCATTGAGGGGTGATTGCTTACTTGGGGAGAAAAGGCCAGAAGATGAATTGATTTTGTGAAAAGATTTAAGTTGTTCTAATATTATTGAAAGAGTCTCTAGATAGGATACTGCTGACAGCAGGGACATTACACATAAGTCAGTGTACTTTATCTAAGGACAGTCTTTGATGCCAGCTTATGTTTAAATGCCCTACTATTCATTAAGGCACAATGCTATTTGTAAATGCCTGCACAAAAAGGTATATATACTACTTAGAAAATGCTTTAAATGTTTGCTGATTGGTGTGACATTTTGTATTTGTTTATATTAAGTTTAAGACATATGAAGCTTGCTTCCTGTATCATACCTGAAATGTGATTTGGTTCAGTGGGTCCTAAATGGTTACCAAAATGAAATAAATACATGCACAGAAATATAAACAACATACAGCTAAGTCACTTAGTCATCTATATGTATAAGGCATAACAGAGCTGAGCACAGAAAGGTGTCTTTAATTGACTTTGGCACTGATGCATGTAATTACTTTCCAAATATTTTACATGTAGATTAGACAAGAGATATGCTGGTTCTATGATGATTAATTGTTCATGACTGATGGACTTTATTTTTGCAATAGTTTCTTTCTGGAACCCGTCTGCTGGTAAATTTCTGGCATCTCACTGGAATAAAAAAGGCAATCATACAAAAAAAAATGTACACTCTTGATTTGTAAAGTCATCTCTTAAGCAACTGCTTCTAATATTTCGATATTTTTGGAGAGGACCATAAGGGCTTTTAAAACTTGATGTGAAGAATGAAAAATAAATCATTCTGGTAAAGCAATGACTCACAAAAAATGGAAGAATATAGTCAAGCCTTGCAACGAATTAAGAAAGTTTAAGACATGAAGGGCTGTCTAGGATATCATTAAGAATTGTAATAACTACTACCAAAATCAATAGTCCACTTATTCACCCTGCAGAAGATACTAGATTCATGGCTGTATACATGTAGACATTTAGTATATTCAAGTGAAAATTACTCTTATTTTCAGTGGTTAGAAAATGGCTGTAGCATAATATTGCAATTAAACCTGCTTCTATTAGCTCTAGCTCAGTATTCAGTCCTGACATCTGTTAACTGCCTGTGCAGAGGCTGACTTTTCTCCATATGTCTGCAGATATTTTATTTAGGTTCGGTGCTTTCCTTGCACATTCTGACCATATATTTGACTACTAGCTACTGTAAGTTGTCCATGTATATTGTATTGCCTTTGCTCTTTTCACTCCGCTCACTGCTGAAGCAGGTCAATAAGAATCCAGTCAATTATCAAGTTCACAAATAAAAAAAACAAATACATTATTAAACAGCATTTGCTGCTAGAAACAGCTAAAGTTAAGTATGAAAACGAGCTGTTAAAACTGATGTTTCCTTAACATACAGAAAGTAGGTTGTTTCTATGGGTAACCTACTGCTGGAGAAAGATTCAATGCTAAAGCTTCAATTACCTGAGGTTCTATTCACTAACCATTGGAGTTCCTCCATAAGAAATCACCATCAGCGAGTAGTGCTGGAAGTGATTCCCTTCTGGGGGGATTTCCTCCTTCTTTGAGTTGGTACACCATGGAGTTGGTTTATGTAAGTTCAGAGGTATAGACAGCTTGGCCCTAAAATGAGGAGTATAGCGGGGTTGCCCCCTGCAAAATCCCTTAAGTTTTTTTAGCAAAATTGTTTTTTGTGAACACAGTATAGGAATTCCAATATTTGGAACATTCACTTTCCTGCACTCTTAGTGGAAGCCATTTCTATACCACTTGATATCCTTGCATAATAAAGGACTATTATTCCAGGGGTGACTACATGAAGTGAATAATTAATGCTAAGGCTGCAAAACAACATGTTTTACAATGTAAAAAAAAAATGAATAACATGACTCATATACAGTTCAAAAATACTTACTGTCAAAATTTTGTGTAATTTTTTAGTAAATTTTAAATAAATTAATTATTTTTTCTTTATCCCTAGAACCATACTCTTTACTTTATTTTGTTGTTTCTAATTTTAGGCCATGGATGCTTATTGTTAAAGGTGCAGTCCTGCATGTCTGTCTGTCTATCTATCTATGTAGCAAGCTAGCTGTCTATCTATTTAGTTATCTCAGTCAGTCTACCTAATTTTTATCTTATTTATTTACCTTCGTAAAATACACAGTTGTTTGTTACATGATTTATGAACTATCTTGTACTATGGTTTTAGTGTATAAGTTTTGAGCTAAATGCCAAAGTCACAAGTCATGAAATTAAACTACTCCTAAAGTGAAAGATGCTTCATACATCACAGAAACCAGTCCACTCATATTCCATTAATCATTTTTATGTTTACTTATGGTATAATAATGCATCTTCATTGCCTTAGCTTCTAAGAATTTAGGTAGTTTACACAAGTTTTTTTTATTTTCTTTTTTTTTTCATGAAAACAGCATCTCATAACGGGTTTTCTATTGTCAAATGCAAAAGACAAGAACAACTGGAATCCAAAAACGTACCACGGAGCCCTTGTACCAGCAACAACAAGTAGGTAGTCTTAACGAATTTATTTATCACAAACGTTTTCGCCGCACAAAGGTGCAGCTTCCTCAGAGAAAACAAATTAACAATGAGGTAAAAGTGCACGCCCCTTTTATACAAAGCAAAAGGGAAATGACAACATGATAAGGTGAAACTCATTGTAGTAATTGGTAAACAAGTAGAAGCCTTCACAAGAACAACTTGTTCCTCAAAGAGAAAATGCAAACATTAATTCATGTTAATAATAAGCATTTCAAAGTGTGGAATGTTACCAAAGAAATAAACATAAAATTTAAAATGACATATTTAAAATTCTTAAAATATGTGGAAGAAATCATAACATTAAAGTAAAAATTCAACATAAAAAATCATTCAAATAGCAACTCATAAAAAAGTAAGTATAATATGCAGTAATGGATTAAATCTTAGTAAAAAAGTAATGGTAATCCATTATAAGTATGAACCATAATGAGCAACTGTGTACCTTAAAGATATTATTGTATAAACAACAATAATAACTAAAATCTAGGCAATATTTAACATGAGAGGTGCTACAACAAAGGCACGTCACATGAAGTCAGAAACAAAAAAAATTTTGTATGTTTTAAAAAAAGTCTTTATGTATGCATAAGAAAGTAAGGAATATCTACAAAGGGGGGTACTACCTTAAATAGCTCCTCAATTTGAGTACTGCTGAGATGTTACAGTTTTTTTAAAACATACAAAAATTTTTTTGTTTCTGACTTCATGTGACGTGCCTTTGTTGTAGCACCTCTCATGTCAAATATTGCCTAGATTTTAGTTATTATTGTTGTTTATACAATAATATCTTTAAGGTACACAGTTGCTCATTATGGTTCATACTTATAATGGATTACCATTACTTTTTTACTAAGATTTAATCCATTACTGCATATTATACTTACTTTTTTATGAGTTGCTATTTGAATGATTTTTTATGTTGAATTTTTACTTTAATGTTATGATTTCTTCCACATATTTTAAGAATTTTAAATATGTCATTTTAAATTTTATGTTTATTTCTTTGGTAACATTCCACACTTTGAAATGCTTATTATTAACATGAATTAATGTTTGCATTTTCTCTTTGAGGAACAAGTTGTTCTTGTGAAGGCTTCTACTTGTTTACCAATTACTACAATGAGTTTCACCTTATCATGTTGTCATTTCCCTTTTGCTTTGTATAAAAGCGCATTTTACCTCATTGTTAATTTGTTTTCTCTGAGGAAGCTGCACCTTTGTGCTTAAAACGTTTGTGATAAATAAATTCGTTAAGACTACCTACTTGTTGTTGCTGGTACAAGGGCTCCGTGGTACGTTTTTGGATTCCAGGGTTTTCTATTGTATCTTATGCTGTAAAATGTAATGTATTTTAGTAGTGCTGGATTATTTTGCATGCATATGGCAGTGTATTGAGGGTTATACTAGGATTTGTTAGTTTTGTATTCATTTATATTTTAGTTCTTTTATTTTAATTAGTTTTAGATAAGATAGAATCAGGTCTATTTTGTGGTTAATGGCTTCAGAATGGCTAGTTGCACTTAGGATTTAATTTATTTTTGTTCTTTTATTTTCACTTTGTTTTTTAATTAGAACAGCCTTCATTTTTATGAATTTGTTTAAGAATACATTGGTACATATAAATTTTATGTGTACAGCATGCTAATTTAAATGTTTCTATTGTACTTGAAAGGGAAATGCAATAACTTTTAATGTATTATTCTTACCTTTTATCTTGCTTTTTTTTCCTTTTTTTAATTAAGTGTAAATTTTTATTTAGCAGAGCTGCTTAAAATCTGATAGATATATATATATAGGTTTGGTTACAATAGTCAAACATTCCTACTGTTGACCTCTGTTTTGTTGACGTTTTGGTTGACAATACAGATGGTCAACAGGTGTGCAAGATTGACATTCACCTGGGTTGGGAAACATACCCTTTCTGCAGGAATTAAGCAATCTCAGAATTGGAATAAATAATTAGCAGTATGTGTAGGATCACAGGAAGGCTTGCTCCCCTGCAAAAACAATATTTTTAAAGTTTGTGTGCTCTAAGGAATAACCTCACATAATTTGCATAAGCCTGTCAACATTGGTTTTATTGACACTAACATGTTCACATTAGCACTGTTGATGTTCATAGGCTCATAGAAGATTACTAGGCTAACAACTTAAGGGCCTTACAAGCCTAGCCAATATAACCTGATTTTACCCAATATATGGCCCCTAGGGGCAAGAGGATGGCATGAATTTGTGCCTGTGCATTGAGTATCTTACAGATTGCCCCTGTCAATAAGGGACATAGGCACTACCTCAGGTATGAATTTGTAATTTTCCATCCATTGATCCAAACTGCATTTGAAAAAGGCAAGGGAAGAACTTTGCTGAACGTGAATAGGAAGCCTGTTCCAAATAAGGGCAATCTTGAGCAACATTTGAGGATGCTCCAGCTGCTGTAAGTGCCTAGTCAAGTACATGCCAAATGGCACACTGTACTCAATTATTGGTCTAATGTGGGCTGAGTACAGTGGGACTATAATTTCCTTGGATATGGATGCCATACATTTATTTCTAAGTTGTGACACATGAAAGGATTTCCTCACCACTTTGGACACATGGTGGTCAAAGTTAAGGCTACTGTCTGTCTGTGTATCTAGATCTCTAAAGTCTGAGTGCAATCTAAGGGGAGTGCTATTGATGGTGTAATTTTCAGGTGTATTTGACTTCCCAAATGGTATGACAGTGTGTTTTTTTGCAATCTGCTTTAGGCCATGGTTCTGGCATCAATCATTTGTCTGATCTAAACCCTCCTGATGGATATCTACATCACTGAGGTATTCAGTGATTGCCTCCAGCATGATGTCATTCACAAACTTTATCATCCAGAGGCCTTCCACATTTGACTTGACTTCAGAGAACTATATTCCAAACAGGAGTGGTCTCAGTACTGAGCCATGTAGCACAACAGTAGTAACTGGCCTATTGCTGGACATGGGATTTACCCATTTTAACCATGTGTGCCTTGTCTATGACCACGTGTCCTGTCCATGACATTTAAATGAGTCCGCTATTTTAATTATAAATTTTAACTATATTCATACATAAACATAAATATAATATATGCAAACACATACACACACACACACACACACACACATATATATATATATATATATATATATATATATGTGTATATATATAGAGGAACACTTTATAATTTTGAAATACTGAAATGTCAATTTTCAGTATCTTGAGACTATAAAGCCGAATGTTTAAAATAGTGAAAGTTCATAATCGCAAATTTGAATATCTCGAATTTGCGGTTATGGACTTATGCTACGTTGTTTCTGGGTTTGTGTGTTGATGGTGCACGGTGTCGTGTGTGGATCTAGGTGTTATGTCAAGTAACTGAGTGTTTTGTAAGGGTTTTGAGAGAGAGGTAGAGTGTATGTGAGTGTGCTGATATGTCTGATGTGTGTGTGAGGGACTGGAGAAAGTGCGCGTGTGAGTTTTCTTTTGTCTCTTGTATGTGAGATCTCTGAGTTAGTATATATAAGTAGGGGGGTGGAGGGGGGCTTGCCCCCTTGCTTATGTGTGTATAAGTTGTGTATGTGCGTAGTTTTGTGTTTTAAACTGTGATGTGGGTGTTTTGGTGTATGTGTGGTGTGGTGTGTGCAGTTTGTTTGGGTTTTAGAATTTCATGGTTTTGGGCTCAGGGATTTGTAGTTTTGGTGTTTTGTGGATTCGGTTTAATGGTCTCGAGATACTGAAATTAAATGTTTCAGTATTTTGAGATTATGAAGTGAATCTAGATATATATATGTATATATATATATATATATATATATATATATATATATATATATATATATATATATATATATATATATATATATATATATATATATATATATATATATATATATATATATATATATATATATATATATATATATATATATATATATACATATATATATATATATATATATATATATATATATATATATATATATATATATATATATATATATATATATATATATATATATATGTATATATATATATATATATATATATATATATATATATATATATATATATGTGTGTGTATGTATGTATGACATCCATTTGACTGACTCCCAACTGACCTAAATTTTATTTGACCTAAAACTCATTTGAGTGACTCCCATTTCACTGACAGCTTATAATGCTGAATTTCAACATACTAAATCTTAAACCGTAGACAAGCACACTTAGAACACCAATAATTACCCTTTTCCAGAACTTAAAAACTACTTACTAACCCTCTTAACCGAAACGGGACAATGTACAACCAAACTAGTTTGTGTCCCCCCGCACACCCTCCATGTGGGGGGGGCTTTGCCCCCCCCCCCCAATTATATATACTAACTCCAGGATTGCACTACAGTGGGGAAAAGGGCATATACCTTTTACTTGCCTTACAGTACTCTACATGCTGCCACTACTGCTGGGAATGCACAAAACATTCGCCAAGTTATTTTAGATACTTCCCACATAAATATAAATAGAAAAACCAACATTTAGAAAAACTACAACACTACTTTCTACATGACTATCAGAATTTGAACAGTGACCACTACAAGTTACAGCAATTCATTTTATCACAAACAAGTCACAGATGAAGGAAAACCCACAACAAGTCTACCCCCTGGATTCAGCAAGCAGTCATGCAGGAATAAGTTATTCCTGCATGGCAGGGACCGTTCCTGCTCAGCACGGCAGTGCGCCATGCATATGTACGAAGGTCCACTGCTGGGCTGTAAAATGGACATGATTCCTTGAATGAGCACAGGGGGTGTGTCTGAGAGCAGAGCTCTCACAATACACATGCCCCCTGCACTCCAGAATTGCCTTTCAGCAATATAAAATGAACGAGAATGCTCATAAAACCCCCAACCTGTCAGGATACGAAATCTGGTCAATGCCGTAAGGGACAATTGTTCCTACCAAGGCAAAAGTTGATAGAATAACACACTTAGCATAAGCACATAGCGCACACCTTCCAACCCATCAGAGAAGGGAATGTGGACAAAGCCAAAAGGGACAATCGTCTCACAAAGCAGAAAGTTGAGAGAATAACAGGTTCAGCATTAGGAGGGATATTCTGAAGGTTACACATAAAAAAACACAACAAATAATTTTTTTTGGAAATGCGAATAAGTTTAAGCATAGCTCCACAGGTGTGCCTGTTCCTTAGCTACACTTAGTTCAGCTTAAACAGCACAAGAAGTTAAATAGCAAGAGACATCCAACTTATGCAGTACTGCAATAGTATAGTGGTTAGAGGATATGCTTTGTAAATAGTCATTCCCGGTTCGCTCCCCACTGTTACCAATTTGTATTTTACATGTGAAAGTAGTACATGACTATTTTTTTATAGTTAACTACTGAAAAACATATATTTGTTAACCACAGTACTTAAGTAGTTCCAGATGTGAGGTGTCAATTTAATAATGTTTTGAAGCCCCCATATAAATACAAGTGCCCCATACAGTATAGTCACATATGAATAAATGTAATGAAAGCACATTGGGGGATGTCAGAGACAGTCAACAAATTTATAATATGTAATGAATGATGAATCAATCCCATACAGCAGATAATCTATAAAGTAAAAAATAAGCAATACTAAGCATTGCACAGCTCTGCTTACCAGGTGTAAGCATTGTGCAAATATTACTGCTAAGCAATGAGTAGCTCAGTTAAGTGGATTTGCCAGATGGCAAGCAGTGCTGAACCTGTCCATTTAAGCACTGCCAACCTTAGCTAAGCAGGTTTACCCATAGCTTAGCTCAGCATATGTAAAACTGTCCAATCATGGCAAAGGGCAGGAAATTGGCTGTATTTAAACCCTGCAGGTGGGAATACAGCTTCCCTCTGTAGGCAGTATGGCAGGTGTTGGCAAAGGCATGCACTTCCGGGCACAGTGCTCGGGCATACAGGAGTCCAAGGTCATGGTAGGACTCTTGGCAAATAACCATGATGAGAGACTGCTGCAGGGCCAGTACCAGGGCTCCCAATATAAAGTAGAAGCCTGGGACTGTCTCACCTGTGATCTCACCAGTGCCACTGGTATCCTTTGGACTGGTGAGCAGGTCTGGCACCATTATGCTGACTTGAAAGAGGGAGCTCTTGGATGAGTGAGTCCAAGAAGCAAGGCAGTGGGGTGTGTCCCAGCAATTTGTAAGTATTCATATCAATAACTATTTACCAAGTCCAGCCTTTGTATGTGATGGATAGGTATGGCTAAATATTTCTCTATTCCCTTTACAGCTTCAGCTGAGTGGGCTGTGAATCAGGAAGCCCATGCCAGTAGGCTGCAAAGGCTATGTTGCGTGGCTGATGAGTAACAATCCTGCTTGTAGTAGTCATACCAAATAAATATAAAGCAGTAGAAAGTCACCTGGCAGTATAAAAACTGTGTATGGGTTGTACTGAATAAACCAGACAATATGACAGTAATAGTCCCATATAGGTGATATTTCAATAAAACTATAACTGCCTGGCAATAAAGTTCTAAATCCTGGACTGGATGTGTTTAATCTGGTATTGTATGGCATTTAGTGTTGCAGTCTCTGAATAGTGATGTGTTAACCACTGTTACCCACACTGTGCTACATAAAATATATGTCTAGGAATCTATGTATAAGACTGTTGTCAAAGTCTGATTGTACAACCAAGAGAGACTTGGACTAAAAACACTGAAGGAACAGACAGCAGTTTTGAAATAATTCCCTCTGATGAAACTCAAATTGTTGCATTTTTAGCACACGCAGCCATGGTTTGAATCCTGGGAGTGGTAGTAAGCTGTATGCATAACCAAACCCAGAAGCAAATGTTGGTAAAAACAAGACAAGAAAACCAAACCAACACCGGGTGGAGAAAAATGCCAATGAATATCCAAAAAAGGTACAAAAGTACAATTAAAAAACTCAGGTTTATTATATCCAGCTGTATGCATAATCATACCTCTCAACTGTACAGATTTTCACAGAATGTCCAGATAATTGGCTCATATTTTTGGCCTGTTCCTCTGTCTCCCTGACAAATCACTGGGATGATCTCAGAATCGTAATTACTAAATAATGACATACATTTGATTTTCAGACCTGAAATCCTTCCGAAAATATATATTAAAACAAGTCATGTTACTCTAGCAACTCTCCAAGTTTATAAGAACAATATTCAAAGTATGTTCCTATTTGTACCCTCATGTTGTCAAGTTTTGTCCAGAGTGTGTGCATTAAGAGACTGAGAGGTATGTGCATAATATTAACTAGAAATCTGGGAATATGTGTAGAAACAGTCAGGTAGTGTTAACAAACATTCCCACTACAGGTCTGTCAGATGAGAAAACTGTAACTGCCTGGTAAAAAAAGTTTTAAATCATGGACTGGTAGTGTTTACTCTGGTATTGTATGGCCTGACATATAGCATTTACCAACATCTGATATCAGAATAGTACTGTTGTGGCAACCACTTTTTCTCACACTGTGCTACATAAAATATGTCTAGGAATGTCTGTATAAGACTGTAATTACAAGCTCACATTGTACAACCAAGAGAGACTTAGAAAACACGGAAGACACAAACACTGGTGTCTAAATAGATCACTCTGATGAAACAGAAGTTGTTGTCTTTTTAGCAGACACAGATGTGGTTCGAATTCTGGCAGTGCTAGTTAGCTGTATGCATAATCATACCTCTCAGCTGTACAGATTTTCCCAGAATGTGCAGATATTTGGCTCATATTTTTGGCCTGTTCCTCTCTTTTCCTGGCAAATCAGTGGGATGATCTCAGGAATGTAGTCACCAAATAATGACATACATTTGAGTGTCAGACTTCAAATCCTTCAGAAAATTTATATTAAAACAAATCCTGTTACTCTAGAAACTGTCTAAAAGTTCATAAGAGCAATATTCAAAATATGTCCCCAGTTGTACCCCCATGTTGTCAAGCTTTGTCTAGATGTTGTGCATTGTGAGATTGAGAGGTATGTGCATAATTACAACTAGGAATCTAGGAATATGTGTAGAAACAGTCAGGTAGTGTTAACAAACATTCCCTTCACAGGCCTACCAGGTAAGAGAAGTAAAATTAGCTATAAGACAGTTGAAGTATACACAGTGTATAAACATACCACTGCCCAAGCCAAGGCCATAGGGTATTATAATAATAGCTATAGAGTAATGATTAGAGCAATGATCATTAAAGTTCTGAGTACTGCAAGGATATATAAGTTGTTAATTGACATCCCCCCCACCATATCTGCAACAATAATCTAAACACGCAAATCAATGGGTATGTTTACACCAAACCTACTGTTGGGACATATGTCCTACTGTACAACAAATAATGAAATGTGCATCTATTAATGTTCAATATTTATATACTATCATTGGTGGCCTGTTGCTATCAATATAACCTGCATGCTGATGTAATGGTCGCTGTGGTTCCATATATGATTGTGTTCTGTTTGCTATGCAACTGTTCCATATCTGGTGTTTTGGGTTAATGGGAATATTTATGCATGGTGTTATAACTAATTCATGATTGTGTTGACTATTACTAACCCACATATGTTCTAAAACTGCAACACCATAGCACGTTTGGGAAGGCCGGTCCCAGCGGACCCACCTCATCTGGCCGTGGCACCATCCCCAGCACTTCTGGGATCAACCACGGGAACTCCTTGTCTGCTGGTCCTGCACCACCTTCGGGTGGAACCGCCTCATTAGGTGGGGAAAGTCCCCACCCTGGGAGCGGGTGCAGACAGGATTCTGTTACCCGAAGTTAGGTCTGGGAGATTGGTGCATAGCGAGCTTTGAAGGGAGTTTGGGGACCTGCTACGCCAGCTTGAGGGTCGCGTGGTACAATTAGAGGATCAGCCCACCCCTCCTACTCAGCCCCTAGCACAGCCACCTTTAGGGCCATGAAGGTGCAGTGGTGACTGCCCATGTGTGGGGACCTCAGTCCCACTGTTACCATTTGCAGGCTCATGGGCTTCCGATTTCCAAACACCCAGCACCATCTAAGGTGTTTACCCCCCACATGTGTCATATATTGCCCCCTGTATGCTGTCTTGTCTGCCTTGTCTGTCTTCCTACCCAGCCTACCTTCCCAAATATGTCTACTATCCTTCCCCAGCATCCCACTCTCACCTTAAAAAAAAAAGCGCAATCTGTTCCCAAAAAAAAAAAAATTACCCCAGACATAGCTGTCCATTTCGCACATGTGTCCAATGGACACATGTAATCTTGTCTAATTGGCTTCACAGCACATTATTGCTGTCCTTACCTCTCTTTCAGGGGTTTGAGTGTCCAGATATACCTCCACGAAGAAATGGACAGCTATGGACCTTCCCTACACCCGTCCTGCACATCCCTAGCTACTTTCCCTATTGTCTTTCCCTCTTTGTGCCCCCTTTTTCACCACATTCCCATCACCCCTTTTTACTTTTCTTTTAAAGACATTAGCACAGGGGTAAGTGGGAGTTAGCACTTTTAAGCAGTAGTAAGCGGAATTAAGTCTGTTTGCACGCCGCTAAGCAATGCCTACACAGTATAAGCACTTTCAAGGCTAACTGTCTGTAAGCATATTTAACCAGAAGTTAGCATTGCTTGCCGCCACGCAAACCCGCTTACAACTGCATAAAAGTGCCTTAATCACTATGTATCCAACAGCCCTTTTTCTGCCCAGCAACAAAATAATCAGCACTTGGAAGTCTTAAACCCAGGACCTTGCACACCACAGGTGCAGCAAGTTACCACTAAGCCAATTCAGCTGTAGACATGGGTGATGTTTTCTCAAACATATCATGCAGCACAGTAATTCAACAGGAGGGAAAATGTATTTATATATGTGTATGTGTGTGTGTGTGTGTGTGTGTGTGTGTGTGTGTGTGTGTGTGTGTGTGTGTGTGTGTGTGTGTGTGTGTGTGTGTGTGTGTTTGCGTGTGTGTATTATATATATATATATATATATATATATATGTGTGTGTGTGTGTGTGTGTGTGTGTGTGTGTGTGTGTGTGTGTGTGCATGCGTGCTTGTGTGTGTGTGTGTGTGTGTTTGTGTATATGTAGACATGCATGTCTCTATATCTATATCAATATCTCTATATATATTATCCCTCTCTCATATATATATATATATATATATATATATATATATATATATATATATATATATATATATATATATATATATATATATATATATATATGTATATATATATATTGCATTCGGACATTGGATCCACACTCTGAACCTCTCACTGCAAAACATCTGACCAAAGGCATGTAAATGGGGGTGAATGGCCCCAAAATAGGGATCTCTTGTAATTATTGCCATTATCCCTTCCTCCACAGCTGAATGGATCTGCCTTGCAACAAAATAACCAGCACTTGCAAGTCTTAAACCCAGGTCCCTGTACAACATAGCCACACCAAGTTACCAGTAAGCCATCTCAGCTGTAAGATGTTAGGATGATTTCTCTAACATATCATACAGAACAGTAAGTCTACCATAGGGAATGTACAATGTGGAAGCACTAAACAATCTAATGATATAAACACACGCACACACACACACACACACACACACACACACACACAACCACACACACACACACACACACACACACACACACATAACAGACATATATAAATACATACATAGATGGTGCACAGCATATCAAACAGCCATTATTCCTAAAGTTGCCACCTTTTCAAATGGCCAGTGTCTGATTATTTCCTACAAATGAGAAGTATTGCGTGAAACATATACCCACACACAATGCAAATGACATGACGCCACACTCTGCATACATATAAATGTTTATTTGTGTACTATTTCAGTTTTTTATGCCATTTCTTATAGCATTTAGATGCTAGAAATACATAATAACTGATTAATGCAACTCTCAAAGAAAACATATGATACAGTAATCTGCAAAACATAACGTACTTTGCTGTCTAGGCTAAAGCCTTCAAGTAGTACAACAGTAAAAACACACTTGCCTTGAAGATGAGAATCAACCAACACTTAATTACAGATGTTGTTCACCAGCCTCCAATTACACTCTGTACTCACCCCCTAGGGGGAAAAGTATTAATTGTCACAATGTAAATGTATCCATTACATAACAATGCTTAACTTAAAACATCACTATCACACTGACAAACAGAACTGTGTGCAAGACAATAAGCTTTAGCTCGCCACTGTTCCCATGGTGAAACATGAAAATGTACAGCCATATACCTTAATATTTCTTATTACTGAGATCCCTCACATGGTGTAACAGCCTAGGTTAAAAACATTTAATATCCCTCCCCCATAAAATGTCTTGCAAGTGCATATAACAGTGTTCTCCATACACCAGCCACCAGACTGTACAGGATCACACATGTTTTGTCCAGCTGTAGCCCTCATATATATGGACCCCCCACAACTTGTGTGGGAGTCCACAGCATCACTGGAATGATAGCAGGAATGTCAGCACTAAATAATGATAGACCATTAACTATCAACCTTCTACTGCATGGCATCTGGACAAAGCCTGGTATATAGTAGGATGACAGAGGCTGAAACACAGGGCCATATTTGAAATATTGCTGTTATACACTGTGAAATTTGCTGGTGTTACAGGATTGTATGCAACATACCGTTACTCAGGAATATGAAGTCAGAAACACAAATTGATGTTGCCATGTACTGATAACAATCACTGGAGAAAATGCCACTGATATGTCAGGAACAAGACCTGTGTTGGGAACAGACAAAACATAACAGCCAATCCTCTGGCCATCATGTGGATAGGCCCACAGTTGAGAGCTATGCAGACAGACTGCATTCCATGCAAAGCTAGCATGTACACACAAACCCTGTCAAACTAGCAGTATTCAATCCATACAAACTCTGTCAAATTAGCAGTATTCAATGCATATAACAGCAATACTCACAAACTGCCCCTAGGTCTGGAACCTTAAACAAACATGTAGTTGGCTTGTATCCACAAGTTTTGTTGTAAGAGGTATAGCTACCTGCTGTCTGTAACATGACTGCCCAGACATAGGAAAGATGTCTTCCATACCGGAAAGGTAAAGGGACAATGCCCACACTGTCACTACATACAACAAAATAGAATGTGTACTGCTACAGATTGCTGCTTTGCCATGACATGGATATGGGTACTACAGTAGGCATGCTTATCACGTAGTCAATAGAGAAGTGTACAACTGTGTTATGACCCACTGTCCATGCCTACCTCCAACAGCTATATCAACACCCTTATACACTGGATATCAAAGTGTACACACCCCTGATGGAATGCCAGGTTTGTGTGCTGTATGCCAATGAGACCATAGTAAGTCATGTCAAATCATTTCTCACCTCACATGTGATCCATAACCTGTAAAATTCTATTTAAAAAGAAACAAATCTGTTACATGGAAGGTGAGAAACCATTGCGAAGTGAAGATGTGATATGACGTTAGAGTACAAACCAAGGCAAATGGATGCTGTAATCATCTCAACAGGTGTTTACACAATAATCCACAAAGGAGTTGTTTAAGAGGCAAAACAACCACGAATTCAGTCTCCAAAAATTGTTAATGAATTCCAGTCTAGCGAACAATTTTTGGAGACTGAATTCGTGGTTGTTTTGCCTCTTAAACAACTCCTTTGTGGATTATTGTTTTTTTTAGAGTTGTTTCACTCTGTTTGTGGATTACTAGGTGTTTACACAACATACCAGTGTAAGGGTGTGCACACACATTCAGCTGGCTTACTGTACTGAATATTACCTTCCGTATTCTGGAGGAACAGGTTCTTAACCCAGAGACTGCCCATGCTATGGAATAGACTTGCCATACATGTCAAGCAGAGCACCTCATTGGCCCTCTTCAAGTAAAATCTTGATGAGTGGATGGGAAATAGAACATTCACCACAGGGATAACTCCAGTGGCTTTACTCAACAGAGTGACTGGGAAGTAAGGTCAGGTGGCATGATGCCAGGGTAATCCCATGGGCTAGGCTTGTAAAGGCTCCAGGGCCATTAGCTTAGTACACATATATGAGCCTATATGTTTCCACAGGACAGGTTATGTTCCCTATTGAACTGAGCAGGCTATAGGACACATTCACTGGTGGGGATTGTATTGACATGTGCTTTTGTGGGGTCATGTTCCAATTGCACAAGTACCATGCATTGTAACAGGGGTGGGTACACTTCATATCCACTGTATCTATATGGAATCAGCAGTACCTTACCTGTATAACCATCCTCCACCAACAATAGAGTAATCCCCCTTGGTGGACACCACCAAGACACAAAGCACATAATAGGTTGCGATAGTGGCTGTACAGGGACACATAGGTGCAGACCACAACTTGGGAGTAAGTGCACCTCTATCTTGCAAGCATGTAGGTTCACAGTTGACCTCCTGTAAAGCTGACTATGATTAGAAATCAGACATATGCAAACCACCAAGGCCAGTTGCAACCATGTCTACACATATGTATGTAGTCTCAGAGCCAGTAACACAAGTCAAACTGTACTGAGGTAAAGCACACCTCATACATACCATGAATACAGGCAACCTGCATCAGACAGGATAGGCAGAAACAGTGGCACCCTGTCCACAATGGTAGTACAGGGGGACATGCACATCACCCACACTCCTGCCCACATCAATGGTGAGCATGGACATAATGCCAACTGATGGCAACAACAGCAAGTCTCCATGGGACATGAAAACATCACAGTTTACCTCCTACACTAACACAGGCATGTGCTCACAGTTCCATCACATGCTACAGTCAAACACAATCATGCCACCATCCACACACCATCCATATGGAAGATGGCCACTGTCACCCCTCCACACAGAAATGAATGGTGTGTAGTGGATTATGCCATTAAGTGTTGAACACTAGGAGAACTGGACAGGTCAGGGCCAGGGGTGTAATGCAAGATGTACAAGCCATGGTAGCTTACAGTGTTATGGTATAGTCTGGATTATTTGCAAGTAATACCCACTGTTGATGTGCATGCGGGCAACTGTATGAGGTCCTCTGACCTTTTGTCCTGTTTATGTTTTCCAGGTACAATGTCCTGTGAATGTCTGCTCACATACACACCATTGGAAAATGATTCTATAATCCAGTTCCTCATAGTCCATCATGCCATCCCATTTGGGCGCAGGGCCCAGGATCTGCAGGAGAGGACCATCCTGTGGAACAAGCTCGTCTACAAAGTAAACAATGTCGGCCTGCACAACTGCAATTATGAGCAGGTGCAGCATCGCTGCACAGATCTGATCCTCCAGGCCCGTCAAAGTGCCACTGCAGTTAGGAGGGACCAGCTAGCCACAGGTGGCGGTCATGCCATTCAGCCCTCACTGACACATGCTGAGGAGCTCCTCACTAGCCTTGGGCACCCACCCACCAGCCAAGCCAGCAAGCTGACGACAGCATTGTGGAAGTGGGTGCCACCCACACAATTGATGAGCGTGCAGATAAGGAGCCAGGGCACATTAGTAGACCACTGTCACCTATCTATTTTCATCTATAAAGTATCTACATGCATATGTCAGATAAGATAGCCTGTTGACAGATATGTATAATCTCTAGTATTGTGGGTTTGTACTGTTGATGTGCTGAAATGCTGCTCCCATCCTATACCAATGCCACAGGTGTGGCTACTGACATTATGCCTCTCACACAATTATTTAGGTCCCCTGGTATACAGCTGGGGCAGCAGCCTGTAACTGGTGAGTATGGAGTTGTTTGGTTCAGGTTTGCCAATACACTAGCCATGTTATGGCCATGCTATTTGCCATGCACACCTTCAATGCACCTACCCATAATGCATGCTGTACATGTTCACTTATTGTTGCTGTTAACTGCACTGCATCACATTCATCACCATGGTGGCATATCTGAAGGGTATGTAAGAATCCTGCAGTATACCTAACTACCTGTCAGTGCAAGATGTGTGGCCAGAGATGAACAAAATGGTGGGACAGATGGCCTACAATAGGGACATGTCTGAAACATTACCCTTATACAGTGGCTACAACAGTGTATACACCACTATTACAATGGCAACTGCTCGTGATCTAAACAACGGCAAATCACAATACCACATTCCACGCCTTTTACAACCTGTAATGTGATCCTAACATAAGCAATGAATGTGTAATATGGAATCCTGTGTTAGGACAATAAATATGGGGAATTCTTACCTTAACATACACTGGAAGCATATGTGTGCACACACACTCCAAATAACATATTGTGGAAGCAGCTTGTGAGGTACTGACAGCATTCACTCTCCTTGAGTACACACCTTCCATCAAGTACAGAGCCTCAATGTCACACTAAGTGATAGTCTGCTGTCCAAGAAGTGTGTCCATGACACTTGCTCACTCACCTGCAACAGAGGCAGCCATGGCTTGCACCCATCTTACAAACCATGAAATGGATCCCATATCCAAAAGGTAGCACTCAGGAGTGGGAAAAGTAGCCTTACCTCACCATTGCATATACCATGGCAAACAGTGCAGATAGGCATGTATGTGCGAATGAAGTATGGGACAACATTAATGTAGAAAATAAACAGATAGAGGCCCATCCAAAACAGACAACAACACATGTTGCAAACTGGTCACAGAGACTGCCTAGAAACATGCAGCAACACTGAGAGACTTGCAGCAATGTCTAGCAAGTACTGCTTGTGCAGTACCTGTGTCAACAATTGCCTAGAATCTGCATAAGTGTGGCCTATGGGTTAGGGTAATCAGACTGAAGAGTTGCTCCACAGGCAACATCATCCAGGGCTCTCTACAGGTAGCATATGCATAACATCAAGTCTCCAAAAGGCATGTGCTGCAGTATGCAATGGTGTCATGAGACCAAAGCTGAAACCTGCAGACAGTATTCATAAAGATACATGTGGTGCACAAGCAACACCTCACTCCACCTCATCCTCATTTTTACCTTGCTGGTGTCAGTGTACACTTTTAGGTTTTCTGTTCATTAGCAGGAACTAGGCCGGTAGACATGGCATTCAGAATTTGGAACACTGCAAAATACCACTCACGTGTGGCCCATAGTTGTCAAGCATCTACAATAAAGCTGAGGATAGGGAGGGGTGTCATCCTAAAACACAACAGTGAACTGAAGCATACAACCAAAGCTTGCTAAGAATGGCTGTGTCTGAACACAGTAAAGGTCATGAATTCTGCCAGACATAACCCTGACTCCACAGCAATAGTGAAGCCACTGTGTGACCTCCAAAGTCTGTGCACATGAGCTGACCTTGCAATCTAGCAGAGTTGGGGGACATTTGTAGGGTGGAGTGACCAAATAATGGCAAGTGAAGATGGGCCATGCTAGTATACCCCTTTCAGGAATAGTGAATGCTCTCGTTCACTTGACAGGTGCTGCAGCAAACTATTGTGTTAAGGGTGTGCACACTTATGCAACCCACATATTGTATACATCTCATTCAGCATCTGCATGACTAACACATTTGACTGATACTGCATTGGATTGCACAGGTCATATGTCACATATCATGTGTGTGTGTAATGTTAACATATGCAGTACTGTGGCTCGATTGCATACCATGGAAGAGGCTGGCATGTCAACAAGGGTGTGTACACTCTTCATATCCACATTAAGCTTTGAAGGTTGTCAGTGTAATCAGATTTTTGCTCATACGTGCACTGCTGATGATGTGATCTGCAAATCAGAGGTCAGGCATTAACAATTGACATCAGTCCTCATATCATCCCAGGTATGTGTCAGACAAACACATGGGGCTGTGAGCAACAGAGCAAACATAACTGCCACACATATACACATTCAGCAATGGTGTGTACACTCATGAGGTATGGTGCATAGTACATGGCAGTGTGCTGTACAGCAATACTGTGTACATGGGTGCAGTGTGTTCCGGGGGAAGGGGCATCACCTACTAACATAACCCATGCATCACAGAGATGTATAATGTTGGTAACAAGGATTGAGTATGGTTGCAGTGTATGCTGTTCAGTGCCATATGTCATGCATGCTGACTGTTGGGGTAATGAGAGCTCTGTGTAATATCTTTGTGCCAGCTCACCTGTAAGTGTGTGTGTGTGTGTGTGTGTGTGTGTGTGTGTGTGTGTGTGTGTGTGTGTGTGTGTGTGTGTGTGTGTGTGTGTGAGTGTATGTAGAGGTAAACCATAACGTACAGGTCTTAAATTGCATTTTTTATTTGCCCCTCAGAGGTGGTGAGGTGGGTCAGGGTCCCTCCTGCAGGCAAACTGATGTTAGTGTCCATACAGACATTGACAATGATGATAGGTATGGTGAGGCACAGGAAATTTTGTCACAGGCAGAAGCTGTGCCATCGGTTGACATCCCACTTTTATCCACCCCATCCCCGCACACAGTCTCAATGCCCATACACACTCCATCACCAGTGGCCATAGATGAGGGACAGTTGGCAGATAGTGGCGTGGGACAGGACAGTGTGGGGACTATGGCAGCTGTGTCTGTACACAGCAACCATATCCGGATGACCAGCGAGGTACCATACAGGCAGATATACAGGGGTGCTCATAAGAGGGCTGCTGGCCATCATGCCCCTGGCAGAAGTGCTACAGCAGGTTTCACCAGACGCATGTTTTGGGCCATCATGGAGGCACAGGCATGTATGGAACGTTACACCAGACAGAGTCTGACACTCCAGAGGGCTACTCATTCTACTGTACTTGACAACATCCATGATCTTGCAGGTGCCCATCATTATTTTGCAGAGGTCCTGGATAGATGGTTGGGTGAGATGGTAGGAATCCTTTACTGTGTGTTGTCTGTGGTAGAGCATGTGGTGGGAGTAGGGCAGTGGCCATGTGGACGTAGGTCAGCAACACCAAAAGGTGAAGGTCTACATGGACGTGCAACAATTCACGGCCGCTCTTTTAGTGGCAGTACCAGCAACAGCACTGCAGGGGGGGTGCTGTCCACACCACAGCACAGCAGGCCACATGCACATGGTCCTGGCCTTTCCCAACAGGGAAGCAGATCCAGTGGATAATTGTCATCATCAGGGGCGAGTAACATATCTGTGCTTCTGTCTGGTAGTGCCCATGAAATGCCTGGCAGGCACAGTTCCCGTGTCTGTGGCCAGAGACAGTAAACTGTACATCCTGCCATGTATGGTCTGCAGCTGTCCAACAAACCCCTGTATAGGTCAGCCACATGGCAGACATGTGTACACACATACATACACACTTCACCAACACAGCTAGGGTACCTCCATACCTACACACACCACATCTGCACAGCCCATTTAATAAAGAACCCTCTAACCTGCACACATGATGTCAACCAAATGGCTTAGCCTAGGCCTCTGGCACACCCGCAACACAAACTGTGTTTATGATGATACCTGTGCCACATCCTTGTCATCCATACCATCAATGCAGGGACATACTGATATGGTTCTGATGCACAGGGTGTATGTCCTAAGGTTTAGCAATGTAATGCTGTTTAATGTGTTTTTAGCTGGAATAATTAATGCTTACACGTAAGGGTGTGTAGTTGTCCAGCCATGATGCGTAATAGCTGTTATTAACACTGAATGATTGTGGTCTCCATAATGTATTTGGTTTGTGTTGTGGGTGTCTATGTGTCAGCAGGATGTTGGTCTGCTGTCCTGTCCTACAAGAGGTGTAGCACTGGGGTGACACATTGTGTCATATCCGGGTACAGCTGAACACAGGTAACAGGTCTGTATAACAGTTACTGCATGTGCCACAAGGCTGTTAGTTATGAGGGGTGTATACAGGTGAGTGTATAATTGTAAGTGTACTGGGTGGCACACACCAAATGTCAGTGAATAACACAAACACACACACACACACACACACACACACACACACACACACACACACACACACACACATATGCTTTGGTGTTAATGCAATACAAAGAGAATACTGATCACATGGATGTACTTTATTTTGGCCTATGTAATTCCACCCAGACCAAATTGCCAAAACATCACATCAGGAAATAATGAGTCCACAGTTTAATGTAATTGACAATGGTACTAGCAGGGTATATGTCCTCTTCCCCAATGTAGTGCAATCTTGGAGATGGTAATCATAGTTGTGCTGGTGTGGGTGGCACAAACCCCACTTTGGAGGGTGTGGGGTGAAATAGAACCACACATAGTGTGATTAACAACTACTAAACCTGTTAACATAAACTGCACAGTATAACAGCACACTAAGCGGGGGGGATACCCACAAAAATAACCCCAATGTGGGTGGATGTGGCCACAACAGCCACACCCATGTACATATCTCAATTCCTGTATCGCTGTACAGCTGTACGGTGGGGAAGAGGGCATGTACACATCCACTAATAGATTTGTTTGAATGTATTTCCATAAGCTGATTGCTTTGAAATATTACCTTTAGCCAGTTAGTTCTTGGACAAACGCTCTCCTGGTACATATATTTTCTGCAAACTGAAGTAGATCCCTTCACAACACACCCACTTACTTGGCAACACTGAGAGTAGAACCCATACCTAAGTACCTATTGCTTTAATTGCACCCACCACAGGGCTTTTAGGGTGAGGTGTGTCCCGAGTTTCCTGTTAAGTGAAGAACATCACCAGACCTAGTAAAAGTATGGTAATGGGGGATGTACTGGGTGTTAATGAACAATACATAGTATGACATACTGTCATATACACATTGACAAACACATACAGAAATAGACACATTTGACAGACCTGGGTTTAGCAGTGCTAACTACCTTGTCAATGAGTCTATTCTGTTACAGAGGATTTGCACACAGTACATGCATCATTGGGCTGGATTGTGTAATCATTTACCTGTATGGTTGATGGTGACAGTGGCCCTGATACAGTGGACCAGGGGACATGTACTTGGGGTGCCATGGTGTAAAGACAATATACCCAGCACCTGCACTCCACATTGGATATTGTACTCACTGAAGTCCATGATAATGCTCTGACATACCCACAATCACACATTGACCAGGACTGCAATACAACCCCTTGTCTAGCTAATCAGTGCTACTACAGGGATATGCATTTATTGAACATGCCACAGGGATAGTAGGGTGAGGGTTTGTCATGGCTCTCCTAATGTCAGCAACATCACTATCCCTTATAATATATGGCAAGGTTTATTGTATTTGGAGAATGTGGCCTCAGAATGCTTTCTCCTACAAACATGCACACTCACACATATACACACACTCAGAGGGTAACCCACTCCTATCTACGCATTTGTAGAACAGTGTTATGCTGGTATTGCAAGCTCCAGGTAGCCCATAGGGTGAAGAGTGTAAGAAGGTACATTTAACGTCAATTGCAGCAGTAGCCATTTCTAAGTATGGCAATGGGGGGGGGGGTGTAGTGGATGAGAAGACCTTCAGGGTATTATCAATTACAAGTTTACAAACACACAGACACTGTTATTCTCAGTAATGCACACTGACACATTTGTCAGTACTGGGGTCCATAGGTGCAGGTGTTCCTAGGTGTGTACCAGGCTAATGTCCATGGAGAGATGAGAAGAGTAGAACATGTGGGTACACTGGTACCATGCCACCTGACATTTGTCAGCAGGCCATCTATCAACCGATGCCACTTGAGTGATCCCAAGGGAGACAGTTATGTTCAACATTAAATCATCGGGTTTTCTCTTGCAGAGGGCCAGTGAGGTGCCACACTTGACATGTATGCAACATATATTACATAACATGGCCAGTGTCAGGGTTGAAAACTTGTACCCAAGCATGTTCTGTTGATTGTGGTAATCTGTTTGAGGTATACATGGCATGCAGTGCATACAGTGTGAGGTTTCCTAGCTGTGGCATTCATAAAACAGCTGGACAGACATGTAATTCAATCACAGATTGGCTGTAAGCACCCAAGATGGATACCTGTCATCTGCACATCTGTACAGAGGACAGCCAGAAATCAGTTAGCCAACAGGTTATGCATTAGAATGAATGTTTTGACAGATAGACGTCTGAGACTGATAGTTATGCCATTACTACATGACAGCAGCCCTCAATGACTTGTCCTAAACACATAGTAGTCTACAGTTAATATCCACATATCAGATCAATATCCAATAGGAAATACTTAATAATATACAGCTCACACACCAAGAACACAATAGTCAGTAATCAGAATCCAGCATTGCATGCAGGGGTGTATGGTTCCAGTACTACAATCTGCAATCTATTCTTACTTGGAAAAGCACTGTCAAAAGTAGTAACATAATGACACAATACATGCAAGTGTGACTGCATATAACCTGGGATACTACCCATGTATGAAACACAAAGAGAAAAGTTTGTTGTACATGCCATGTATACTCAGGTGTCCCATGCAGTATACTCACACCCCTTGCTACTATAATGGCAGCAGATAGAAACATGTTATGCACATGGAATTAAATACAGTTACTAAAGATGTCATTACCCTGCTATTTTATCAGACTGAAATGTGATCACTGGTTACCAGGGCTGAGCTATGCTTAGCAGGTGTAAGCATCGCTTAAATGTAAATGCTAAGCACATTTGCATACTGGTAAGCAAAGCCTACATGGTGTGAGAGCTTATTCATTTAACTGTACATTAGCACTGCTTACCATTTCGCAAACCGGTGCAAACATGCTTAAAGCTGCTCAAAACTGCCTTAACCACTCTCTATCCAACAGTGCTTGTTCTGCGTAGCAACAAAGTATCAGCCTTGGCAGGTCTTGAGCCCAGGACCCTGTACACTGTAGTCACAGCAAGTAACCACTAAGCCATTAGAGCTGTGAAAATGTCTGTTGTTTTTTCAAATATATCATTCAGCACACATACTGAATAGTAGTGAACAACTGCTTTGACTACTAAAATTCTTTAGTACTTGTAAGTGAAAATAGTGTTGAATCAGTCATGTTTTCATATCTAAATATACACATATCAGATAAATATGGTGGGATACATCTGGGAAGGTATATACAACACTCATGTTTACAAAGAACTAGGATATATATATATATATATATATATATATATATATATATATATATATATATATATATATATATATATATATATGGAACCTAGTCGGACTTTCCCGGTCAACAAATGATAAATAAATAAAAATAAAAATATATATATATATATATATATATATATATATATATATATATATATATATATATTATAGGTTTACCTTTACAAAACCGAATCACAGTGGTGCGATTGCTCATATGAGCGAATCATAACCACGAACATCAGAACAGCGACGATTCCATATGTTTGAAAATCAGCAAATCGAAAAGCAGATTCGCTGATTGTTGAACATAAATATTAAAAGAAAAAAAATAAAGTGTAAAGCAGGGGGAAACCCACACTGCACGACCCACACAACCCTACTTTAATATTCTAACTCCGAGATCACACTACAGTGGAGAAAGGGACCATTTTCAGATCCCCACTATAGTGCAATCCGCCCCACAATGTTGATGTGCAATAAGCAAATGTCACTGTGCATTCGCTCATTGCACATTCAAGCCTTTTTCCGTTCAGCATTTTATATATATATATATATATATATATATATATATATATATATATATATATATATATATATATATATATATATATATATATATATATATATATATATATATATATATATATAAATATATATATATATATATATATATATATATATATATATATATATATATGTATATAACATATGCCCATAACATGTAGTGGAGTCATACCTAAGCACTATAAGTCACAACTTGGACAGTCTGACACAATCTGGTCAGTAGAGAGGTATACACAGAACTCCTTAGTGCAAGACGTATGGAGCAAGCCTGACAAAGGGGACATTTACAGCCATGAAAATGAGGATATCACACAAATACTGGAATCGATAAGCTCACACAGTTGATGCATTCACACCCTCCTGTCTGTCCTATCACATATTAACCAGAGGAGCATAGATCCCAGGCCCACATACTTTTCACTAGTTAGTGACATACATCTTAACAACATCCCACTGCTTTTTCAGAAATACACAACACATATGGTGGCCAGGCAACAGTACATCTGACAAATATCTGAACATATCATCACACTAGGTAAATACACTGAGCAGCTAGGCATGTCACAAAGCACTACAGGCAGACTGCCACAACACTGACCCAAGTTTCCTATGGGGGAATACACATGTACTTGCAAATATTGCAGGCACTACAGGCATGTAACAGTATGGAGTAACAGCCACCAGTGTGAAAGTGCACACTCAAAACCAATCTCAACACAGTCACAGCCACATTATGGTAAGCCTAATTAATAATACAGTATATGGACTGTGTGATCAAAACCATACTCATATTTGCCACGCACACAGTAACCCTACATATACTGGCCCAATTCACAGTGTAGTCTGATGCCTGACTGTGGTATGGGACATGTCTCAGTTTGGCCCTACAAACATATACGCTGATAGGGCACCAGAAACTGGAGCAGCATGCAACATCAAACAGAACGGGACCAAGAACACTGACATCTACCACAGTCTGTACACAGGCCAAGTAACATATTCACAATACAATGCTACACAATACTGACACTCTATCAACAATCACCATAAGTACACAGACTTCACTACTGTACAGACTACAACAGAATGTCCAGGTTTTGTCCTCAAATATAAGGTCTACTATACATAACATGTCTAGCAGTACTGATATATCACTGGCTCTTTATCAGGAATGATGTCAGTAAATAATGATATACTGTACATATGCACCTCTTACTGCATAACATATGGACAAAGGGTGACAGACTTGGGGGACAAAGGCACAAACACAGGCTCAGTATTGACATGTTGCTGTGATAAACTGGTGTAACAGGGTTTGTTGTGACATATATCTTCTGAGGGATATGAAGTCAGTAACACACATGGATGTCACCATGTACTGACTGCAATCATTAGAGTATGCTACTGCATTACTAAAGATAGGAAATGTGTGAGTAACACACCACATCTAAGACTCAAAACCCTGGCCAGTCTGCAGATAGCCCTACAGGTGAGAGTTGCCTTAACCACATAACACTGTCATGCTAGACTTTAAATCATGTAGAACAGCCATATCCACACAAACCCTGTCAAACCAACATTACTTCAAATGTAGAACTGCAATACTTACATTCTGTCCCCATGTCTGGAACATCCCCCTCCTGTTTGTTGGCCTGTCTCCACAGTGTATGTCGTAAGAGGTATTTCCAGCTACCCTATGTGATGATGTTTGTCATACACCCACATGAAGTCCTGCTCACAGTGAAGGAAAAGGGTCAACACCCACATGAAGCGCTTAGCTATAGGAGTGTGTTTCCATGCAATTGGCTATAGAAATGATACCACAGCTGTTCCACATGAAATTAGCAAGTGGGGGACTCCAATTCATGCACAGGCCATCAGCTGATCATGAGCATTACCTACAAAAGTCAAGCTGCTGCCTATGCAAAACAGATGTACTTTTTCACATCCACCAGAGAGGGAGAGAGAGAGAAAGAGAGACAGACAGACAGACAGAGAGAGACAGAGAGAAAGTAAGAAAGGAAGGGAGTAAGAGCCAAGCATGTTTGTATATGATCCGTGGGTGGAGAGTGGTATCTGGGTATTATAACAGTTACCTATATTGTTTACTAATCCATACTGTCACATAGTAATTGCTCATCGCTGTACACATTTATGGTTGTGGATTGTCTACAACAACCTCTACAGTGTTTGAAAACTCTTGGCCTTGTAATGTGGACATTGGAACATATAGGTCCTCAATATAATGATGTAGCAAAACCTACTCTACAATGGATCCTGTCATTACACACTCATCCCAGCAGGATACTGATGACACACACACAAACACAGACTTACCAGTACTGAATTTCAAACTCCTACCTGGCTATGTATTGCTATTACCATGTTACACAGTTACTGCATGCACCACGGAGCTTGCATGTTGGAAAACTTTCCAAAGGTATCTTTGAAGGTGAGTGACATCAGCAGCCATGCTAAAGGAGGGTTAAGGGAAGTGTAGTAAGTGTAAATATCCACAAAATCAGGTGTCAACAAAGACACAACACATGCTCTCTCACAGAAGCATACCCATTATCATAGTTGGCTGGATCAGGATTAAAACTCCTACCTAACTAGTTTGCTACACAGTTATCACAAGTGCCACAGAGCTTGTAGGGCTGAAACATGGCAAAAGGGTTATTTCAAGGTGACTGACATCAGCAGGCATGATAAAGTAGGGCAATGGGAGGTGTAGTAAGTGTGAATGGCTGCAAAATCATGCTCATTCATCTCCATACACAAATACACACATGCGCGCACACACACACACACACACACACACACACACACACACACACACACATTTTACAGCTGCCAAGTAGGAGATTAGAACTACAACCTGACTAGAATGCAATATTATAGCATTATGCAGTTATCACAAGTCCCACAGAGCTTATGGGGCTGACATTTGTCCAAAGGGTCATTTCAAGGTGACTGACATCAACAGGCATGCTAAAGTAAGGCGATGGGAGGTGCAGTGACTGCGCATGGCCTCAAAATAATTATTCTCCACACACAAACGTACAGAGAGTTTCACAGTTGCCATGTCTGGGATTAGAACTCCTACCTAACTAGTTTTCTACACTACAGTATTACACATGTATCACAAGCACCATGCAACTTATAGGGCTGGGACTTGGCCAAAGGGTTATTTCTAGGTGGCTGACATCATCAGGAGTGCTATCATGGGCAATGGGAAGTGCAGTGTGTGTGAATGGGCCATAAACCATTCCTCTCGAAACACACGCACACACACACACACACACACACACACACACACACACACACACACACACACACACACACACACTCTCAGTCACACAACTTTACATTTGACAGGACTGGGTATACAAATGCTAGGTGAATTCTATCATGTTACACAGTTATCACAAGCACCACAGACACTATAGGGCTGAGGGCTATCAAAAGCAATGTCTACAGTGATTGACATCAGCACATCATGTGACATTGGCCAATTGGATGTGTGGTGGGTGGGACAGGCCTCATGATGGAAATCTCTCTGTCACTGTCTCTCTGTCTTTTCCCCACATCTTTGTGTGTGTATGTTTGACATATTATATTGTGTTGCCCTTGGATACGTATGAGTATTCCTATCCAATGTGTGTGCAAAGCATGAATGGTGTACAATGTGGTATGTGTGCACTGGCATCTGCGACTGACAGGTATGTATAGTCCACTGTATTGTCAGACATGGGCTTCATTTCTCGAAGTGTAGGAGCATGCCCAGTATGACCTTCTGTATTGAGTGTGTGGATCCATTCCAGGTAGGTTGTACTCCAGTCCAGGGTTTGGTGTTCTACACCTACAGCTAGCAATCTGTTTTTGCAGGATATCAACAGATAGTGGGATACTGTAACTATTGTGTCTGTGCTGCTTGTGTTACATGGTTGATGTTAGCAGAGATATTCATACATATGTACTGTTTTACACTGTGATGTACTACGTCATCAACTACTGACAAATATACTTATTTGCTCACAGTTATTTCCTGGGAAATACAAGATGAATGAAGCTGTGTCCAGTATTATGGTCTGCAGCCTACATATTCTTACATACTTATGCCATTCTGGAGGGGTAGCTGCAGACACTTGCTGATAGGTCTGTGTAAATGGTCCAGCACCTTGGTACTGTGGTGACTGAGGATCTCTTTCTTGTACATATAGCGACATAATAGAATGGCCATATCCTGCTGTGGCCATACCTCTCAGCTGTACAGATTCACCCAGGTTAGCCAGAGGCAGGGCTCATATATCTGGTCATTTCCCCTTCACATTGTGGTTTATGGGCAGATTTGTAGCCACCCATTACTGAGTTTGCAGGCAGGGGTAGTATGGGCACACATCAGAGTTTTAGACTTCACACACTCCATGATGTCCATGCTTCTACATCCACACACTCTGTTATTCTATCCTCTTCCTAACATTATGCAAGCAATATCTGAGAAGTATCCCTATAGTTGTCCCTTCATTCCAGCGGTATTTAGGGGTTGGGCCACAGTTCATGCAGTAGGACATGATGGGCATGCTACTGGGATTTGTCAACATGGCCTTGCATTTGTGTTCTGTTGACTGTGTTATGTTGTTAGTTGGGACCCCATGAGATACCATGCATTGACACTATGGGCGAGATACAGGCCTTTGACAGATAACTGTAGGCCATTTGGTAGTGATGCAGGCCATCTGTAGCAGGCCAGTGCATTCTGTCACTCCTACATTCCCAGGCTGTGAGCCACTGGATTCCCCTGGGATGGCAGGGTAAGTGTGCAATGTGTTAATGGCAATAGTTCCTATTCATATTAATCCATTAGTCTGGATGCTGGCAGGGTGCTGCTTACAACTAGAGACACTCCTGCATGGGACACCTCTTCAGCATGCTGCATTTTGTAGGTATTTCCTTAAGGAAGTGGGGGTCATACTGTACTCATTCCCAACAGCAAGGATATGACCTGTGATAAACCTGTGGCTGATGGTGGGGTGAGCTGAGCATATGTGTAATATGGAAGCTTCTTGCAGTTGACTCACAGATATACCTGGGACATTCCCCTTATGGTGCATCGTGCGGGGACATAGGCAGTCTTGCATTACTTCATAACTGTGCCTTTTGTGGTCTGCCACTGATTGGCTAGAATACATCAGTGTTCCATACTACACAGACAACTAATGTGCTGCTAACCTGTATATACAATTCCAAAGGTGTGTGCAGTTGACAGTTAAATTGTATGTACGCTCTCTAGGGTACTTCCACCTGTGTACTGTGTGTATGTCTGGGCCCACAATCATGGCATGTCCATCTTTCAAACGGTGACAGATATTGACATCTGGACAGTGTGTATGGATGACTGCTGACATGGGTATTGCTGGGAAGTATTGTGTTTGGCACTGCAGTTGTCAGAACATGGCCCTGTCATTAACAGTACTGGCCATAGGTCACCGAGACACAACCCTCCATGCCTACATGCTGACTACTTCCAGACAATATTGAACACACAACAACCTAACACACGGACCCCTGTATATTGTACACATGCAAACATCTATCCTGTAAATTAGGCCAGTTCTCATAAACTGTGCTCCACTGTTATTAAGCCTACACAAACATGTTACTGCATTTCTATATAGGATTGTGGGGGGGGGGGGCACACCTGATAACTTTAAACATTTGCTATGACTATACTGGTATTTCAGGTACTCTGTTGGCTTCCCTTTCATTTTGTATTCTGACCTATCATGCAGACTTGAGGCATATCAGTAGAGTACAGATCTTAGGTCTTATTGACCTACATTTCAGTTTCAGACTTCTTACCATTCAGAACTAACATACAACTGCCAGACCTGTTGTAGTCCATCTGCGTAGGTCTGGAGGGGGTCTGTTCACCATTGCCATCAATTGGAGGCCTTAGCCCAGCCTTTCTTTATGGTCATCTACACCTGTCCTGCTGGCTTAGGCTGGTGTTGTGTATGTGAGCCTCAGTGACATGCATGTGTGTGTCTTATGGACACACATTTGGGCCACTGCATGTACTGCAGTGGGATTTGTCACCTTTTCTAGTACTGCCTAGTATGTTGACACCAGTATTTGTTATGGATTTCATGCTGCCCATATAGGTGTCCACTGTCTGCTGCCATCCAATTAAGCCACCCAATTCCCTTGCATGCTCACACCCATACCATAAATACAACTATCAGAACATATTACTCCATTCAGCAGTTGATAAGTAGAGTGACTTACCTTGTAGCTGTGCCAGTACTGAGGATGGTGCTGGAGGGCTGACTATGTTGGATGCACATAGTGCACTCCCTATACATGGTAAAGCACAGGTAGTGTCATGTCTGGCATCCCATTTACTGTATGCGCGAGTCAGAGAGAGGTGTCATTCCATGGGTCCCTACTGTTTCAGTGTATGTCCTATGCATTGCCTCTTTGCCAAGGCCCGTGCATACTGGGCATGCCTCCTTCTGCCTACATGGGCAGGTTCAGTTGTTCCTCCTCCAAGTCCCTATGTGCCTGTGATGGCCTTGGCAATGGTGGGGGGGCTTTGTAGCCTTGTCCTGTGCTGTTCCTGCTGCAGCTGTTTCCGCAGGATCATATTGTGTAGCATGGCACATACTATGAACTTTTGTGTACATGTAGCTGGAGAGTACTGCAAGGCTCCACTGGATATGTCCAGGCAGTGGAACTGTGACTTCAGCATCCCAAACACATGCTCTATAATGATTCTGGTTTGTGCATGTGCCTCATTATGGAGTTCTTGTTTGGGTGTGTGTGCATATCTGATGGGTGTCATCAGCCATGGCTCCAGTGAGTAACCAGCATCCCCCACTAGGTGGCCATATGGGATGTCCCCACTGGCAAATGACTGGTACAGATGTGTCATATACCAGATGTGGGAGTCATGATAGCTTCCAGGACTGCCAGCACACACATTCAAGATAATGCCCTGGGCATCACACACAACCTGGCAGTTGATGGAGGGGAAGCCCTTGCAGTTTATGTAGACCCTACCCCACTCACCAGGTGGTGCTTTGATGCGTTTGTGCATGCAGTCTATAGCACCCACTACATCAGGGTATTCTGCTATTTGGTGAAAGAGATGCATATTGCTTGTCAACGCCTCACGGGTGGTGAGGAAATATATGTTCTCACCGGCACGTGCTGACATGGCATCCGGGAACTGGTGGAGTACCCTGGATGCTGATGCCTGTGAGATCCCCACGATATACCCAGTAGGCCTTTGGAAGGTACCTGTGGCTAGTATTCTTAAGCCTACACATACTTTGGTATCCACTGGGATGGGTTCCCCTCTGTTAGTTCTGTGTGAGAAGTGTGGCCGGCACAGCTCAACAATTTGCTCTAGAATGTCCTTGTCCACGCTATAGCACTCCACTATCTCCAGCTCATGTAGCCCCTGGTAGGTTACACTGGGTCTGTACACTCTTCTCCTTCTCCTCACTGTGGGTTGGTCATCAGCTTTCACATCCTCACCATGCTCAGCCTCTTCCACGTATTGATGTATGAGAGCAAAAGCATCTCCTAACATTTTGTTAGTTTTGTCAGGTAAAACATTCCCATCTGTGTAAACTGGTGGTGTAGATTTTGTGCGAAAACCCAGTGAAAGGTGTTTGCATAGTTTATAGTAGTGTGCTGTGCTAGGCTGCTGACTGTGTAATTGGCTGATTCTGATACATTTCACCTGCCAGCTATGCTAGTTCTTCTTGATTGCCTTCCTACTGCTGTTTTCCCTTCCCATTGCCTTCCCGTTTAAGCCGTGAGTTGTGGCTCACATACCCAGTGCTCAAATGTGAACAGAGTTGCTATTTCCTGTTTTTTTTTTTTTTTTGTTTAAAACCCAGTGCATGGTGCGCACACTCGTTTAGGCAATGTAAACACTGCTAGGCAGTCTCATACACACCCCCTTCCTTAGCTGTGCTTAGCTAAGTGCAGATACGGGCCACAGAGCATCAATACGCTTACAGCATGCATGACACTCCCCCCCTTATGAGGTCATCTACCTCTTATACTTATACCATGGTTTTGCTGCACCTACATGGTTGGGTGCAGGTTAACACTAAGAGGAAATCTGTGATTCAGTATCACTCCCCTCATTTGCATAAAACAGAATGCTAATGCATAGTTACAAAAGTCACACTCAGCCTTCCCCCTTAGCAACCTCTATTCCTTGTTATTGTTGTCTTATGCATGCCATTGACTATTATGGTAGACCGCTGATTTGGGTTTAAAAGCTTTTTTCAACTTTTTTCCTTATTTTTGGGTCGATCCCATTTGTACACCGCTTCCCTACTTAAACGGACGAAATCGGCCAAAAAAAAAATAAAAGTTATTTTTTATAATTTTGCAACTATTTCTCATGCCAATGGGCAACTATTTGGCCATTGGCATGTGTACTGCATTGAATACATGCTTTCTTTTGAGCTGTCACACATCCATTTTGTAATTTGCAGAAATGTATTTGATTAGTAGCCGAATGCATTTCATGCCTGTCTCTCTTCCTGGATCCCTAATTCACCTCATTTGCATAGTTTTCACCAGCAAATGGGGTAATTAGCATATAGCAGTGGTGTCCGTGCAGGAATAGTGTAGGAGCGTTTGTGCACATCCCGGCAGCTCATTCCTTGATTGCTCGTTGGTCATATTGCCTGCATCACCTCTTGCACTATTCCTGCACTCCATGCAGAGCTTGCTGAATCCTGTGGACTGTCTTACATGTCGGTGAAATGGGAGTCAGTCAAATGAGTTTTAGGTCAAATTAAATTTAGGTCAATTGGGTGTCAGTCAAATGAAATTTAGGTCAAGTAAAGTAGACCCATATATATATATATATATATATATATATATATATATATATATATATATATATATATATATATATATATATATATATATATATATATATACATATATATGTTAAATATATAGATACAGAAATAGATATATACAACGCAAGTGATCATTCAACTGAAATGTTTTGCGTTCCTACAATAAAACACTAGATCAGTTATAGTTCTCCCCTTATAGCACATTTTGCCATTCAGGTATGACACTGTAAGTTATTTTGATGATGTGTCTGTACCAGCCAAGATCATTGTAAGCTTTAGAGGAGTGCTGGCTATATAGTGTAACTGCATGAAAAATAAAAACTGACTTCCATATGATAAACTCTATAATTTTGAAAAACATAAAACAAAAAAAATTAAACTTAGTTATTTAATTAGACATGGTTGAAATAAAATACAGCAATATTTGGGGGACAAACCACCACCGTTTCTTCAAGGATACGGGACTCTTCCATCCACAGCCCTGCTAAATAACAATTCAAAATCAAATCTAAGGTTGCAATAATCTGAAACAAAGAGAATTTTTTTTTTTTTTAATACAATATCACCATCTGTTCTGCTGCTTTCAATTCTCACTCCTCTCATCTTTGCCAGTTCTCTACTTGTTTTGATACTACAAATAGAGGAATTCATGGAAAAATTGCAAAAACAGTTAATTCAAAACATTTTTCATGTAGAAAAACATAAGATAAGGATTCTAATCTTAACAAAAAATTTAAGAGGTTGTATTGAATACTATAACGATTTACTGCATCAAATGTTGTTTAGTCAATTCTAAACAATGTATTAATGGCAATAATTTCCCATAGCACAGAATATGCAGAGCAAAAGCTATAAAACTATACTATTGCCATGGGTGCCAATTTCTTACAGAAAAGATAACTTTAAGCAGAGGAGATTCATAGAGGCCATTTACATCTATGCATGGTGATGATGAATGTAATTATGCAAAGAATCAAATAATGAGATAGAACTGAGCAGTGATGTGAATCGTTATGTGCTAATAAAGTCTGTTTTACACAATTTTCAATCCATAGTCAATTTTTTCTGCTTTTTCAAGCTGGTTGTATATGTGCTATGAAAAGAGAAGCATTGCCAAAATCTATCAAAGTTGCAATTGGCAAAAATGTTATCAGTTGCAGCAATCTTTGCTATTTCTATGTCGGAGATGTTTGTCTTGGCTGGGCCAAAACCACTTGCACTGAGCAGTGCTCACCCACCAAGGAGTTGAAAATATAAACAAAGTATTATTCATTTTGACTTAGATAATCAGGAAATCCTTGATAGTTTTAGAGATGACAGGGATATTATAAGGGTTTAGTGGGCATGTTTGACCCCCATAGGGGCACTGGAGGAATGCATGGAAATTCTAATCCTGTAGACACAAAAGTATGTATAGCCCTCACTATACGTTTATGAGGAACTTCGAGAGACAGACTCAGGACACACTGGTGATCTCACGTGCTTCTGACTCGAGGATATAAAGCAGTTCCTGGATGTAGTCTTGGAACATGTGGATCAGTAGAGCTATTTCACAGTGTCACCTCGGGACCAAGCCAAGACTATGCATGCCTTTTATTGGTTGACACATTTCCTTGAGGTACTTGATGTAATGATTGCACTTGTGTTGCAATTAGGGCCCCTTCTGGTCCACAGGAGGAGTGGTACCACAATAGGAAGGGCTACCATTTCATCAATTGCCAGGTACTGTGTGATGCATGGTGATGCTTCACCAAGGACTCTGCCCAGCATCCTGCACATGATTCCCAGATTTGGAACAGTAGCTCACTTTACTACCTCTTTCTGCATGGTAGGATGCCCAGTGGTCATCTTGTTGTTAAGTGGAATTTCATTTGCTTATGTCATTAAAGTAGTTATTTATGTTAAACTGTATTACAGTGTAGTATTGTCTTTTTTCCTGTTTTGTCTCTCCTGTTTCTCTCTCTTTTTTATTTTTATATATATTTTTAAGGTGATGCTGGATATCAACTGGAGCCTTGGCTCATGACTCCAATAAAAAAAATCATTCTGGAGCTGTGGATGAGACATATAAAACACTCCTGTTCCAGAACCATAATGTCATTGCGAGGGTGTTTGGCCTCTTAAAGAGCTATTTCAAGTGCCTGGATGAGTTTAGTGTAGCCCTTCAGTATGAACTAGCTACTGTGTGCAGAATGTTTACTGTCTGCTGCATTCGGCATAATATGATCATGCAACAGTCAAGTGGTGAAGTGACCCTTGCTGTCAGTGCAGCTCCGAGCTCTAGTCACACCTTAGCAACTGATTATGAGCTGACAGCAGTACTAAGGAACCCAATGTATCAGGCTCATGCATGGCATGTGGCTGAGCAGATTAAGAGATGATATGTAGTCCAGAACTATGGACAAGGCCATTCAGTTTAGATTTTCCTTTTTTTCTTAAAACACATACAGTATAATTGATGTATGCAGTGATACCCGCAGACTATGCTGTGTGTTGCATGGTCTGTTTTCACTGTTACCCTGACATTCTCTTTCATCTTAAAATAGATTTGTATTATTACCTGTGTGCCTGAATGCTCACTGACTTTTGTTTAGTGATGCTGAAAGACAACAAATCAATACATAACTCAACAGTTGTATCTGCTGCATTGAATAACTTTTGCTTTAATTATTTATTCACTATGCAATATAAAGCAATACTGGAAACAATGAAATATTCAGTCATGTATGCCATTTCTGTTTACTGCATTATCTTGTACTACACATCAGATTATGTTTATAGTGCCATACAAAATAAATTCTAACTTCAGAACCTGTCAACGTTTGTGCAGTGTGGAGGATGTAGTGGCAGCAATTAAATTAACATGGCAGGATGCTTATTTTAATGTGTAATATCCTTATGGTGTACTGGACCTGAAAATGGTTACTCATTGCTATAGTGACCTCTTTGTGACTACCACAAGAAGGAACAGTAATTCATGTATCATGAAATTGCAGTAGGAATGCAAATAATTATTTTTAAGACTTTATGATATGTATCAGTTGTTAGAGCGTGACAGACACCGTTGGATAGGCAGGGATTAACCTTTAGATTGCTTTAACCCTGATATTCAGAAGACTCAATTTTCAATTTTGCAATAGTTTTCTTATTTTGGCTAGTTTAAGACAATCAGCATGCATGTTTAAATAGTCTGGCGTAGCTGCAGATTACTGCAGAGTTCAGAAAGATCTGCAGGATGTCCATGTCTCTTTGAAATACATTCATGTTCTGTCATATGCGTGTTCAGAATTGGTGAAATGTCATAACACACAGATACACCTTGGGACAAGTTTGCATACCACAGTGTATAACAGACATACATACATTATCCAAATTTTTGTAACACAAACGTAAATGGCCTTGAATTTATGCCAATACATTGAGCATCACCATATTAATTTGCAAATAATTGAGAAAGGTAACAAATGTCTAAGGATTCTGCAGACATCGCTAAGAAAACTTTATAAAATAATTATTTAGTAAGAGACACTTTAATAACTACTTTAAAACTTATGTACAGGTCACCTGCAATAAATTTTGATGTGTAGTGTACACATATTTATACCACTACAAAACTGGTGTTTTGGACATCTTGTAGTTGAAGCAAATGGTCATTAAAGAAGTATAGCGTAGTGGTTGTGCATACATGGGAAAAATGATTATTGCACTCAAGAAATTTCAGTGTGCAAAGGACAGGAATAGATGTGTGATAAATGAATTGTTTTGTGACGCTGTCCGGCTCGATTCTCAGCTAGAGCGTCTTCTGCGTGGAGACATGCGTGAATGGGTGTACCTTCGTTGAAGGTTGTACATCAGGGCTGGTAACTCGGCACGTAAAAATCAACCACCAATCATTAGCGGACCGGAGTTCCACTGTGGTGACCCCTAACCGGGAAAAGCCGAAAGACACAACAACTGAGGAAAAATACATGACAATGGCAGACAGTACTGCATGTTGTTTTAAGTAATGTCACTGAATAAACTGCAGTTTTGTAGTTTAGATAACTTCGCTGTTTGAATATTTACTGTGGGTGGCATGAATAGCTGGGCAGTGCTTTCTTCTTTAACAACTGATGTCATCCAAACAGTAATGTCACAAGTGTCTGATTGCAACCCCCCTCCTCTTCTTGTTTTTTTTTTTTCTTTTTTTCTGTAGTACTGATGGAGGAAAAAGGATCAAAGCACAGACATGATAACTTTAGCTATGAAGGAAATCATGTCCTCATGACAGCACTTAGGACATATGGAGACATTTTTTTGGCAAAGGGGGCCTAGATAAGCTGAGAGAATCAAAGCTTGAAGTCAAATAGTTGTTAAAATCAATGCAGTTGGAGAGAGGAACAGAGCCTTAGCACAGTGCAAGAAAATGGGCAAATGATATGATAGGCTATGCTAGAAGCAAAGCCAGGTAGAATGCAATTTCTTAGATCACTATAGGTTATAGCCTCTGAATCTTATTAAGTTAACACAAGATGGTAAATACCTTCTGACCATATGAGGAATGACTATGATACAGAAAATGGTGTACGAGGAATAATAAGATGTGGTGTGGACACTTTTCCATCGAACCAATGTCTGCAGGAGAATTTACATTCATCATCTCCTGAAGATTAATTTAAAATGTACATATTTTATAGTCAAAATTGAGTGGTGGCAAAGACTGCCATATTAAACACATCACAATTCATTATTATTATTAGGTGAGCCTTGTAAATCAACAAATAATGAAAAGGAAGGAATGTGCATAGTAAGTGTCCCATTCACTCCCTTTTAAGCATACTGTATCATATGCTGTTGCATTGTTATTAATATTTTGCAATAATTTATTTTTACAGAATCAGCATCAAAAACAAGCCATTTAACTATACCAATAAATATAGATGAAACCAGCAGCAGGGTGGGTACCGTTGTTGCTGCTGCTGCTGCTGAAGGTAATAACATAGTTATATTTATGAGGCTGCCTGAAGGAAATGGCAAGCAGTACTCAAGTTTAAAAACAGGTTCTCTCACCTCACAGCATGTTAGTAAAGCTATAGAAAATGACAATGCATCACAAAGTCAAACACAAGCTGACATTTCACTCAGACTTGTACAGCAGGAAAAAACCTTGCACCTCTACACCAGTATCTCCAAACAGAGAACACTTTGAGGATGAAGGTAGACATTCTGAGGCCACAAAAGGGATGCAAGACCCAGGACTTATTCACAACTGCCACAAGAAACATACAAAGCATTGGCTGCCCAACATGTGTTGTGACATTGTTAGGGCTCAGAGCACTAGAGCACTGTAACAGAGTCAGCTAAAATAGGTCTAAGCCCTACAGGATATGCATTATGATTTCCAGCACTACTTTGGACTGGCAGCGAGCATGGATAATGTCACGGTGTCACTGATGTGTAGTATGGTAGCACATCATGCATCAGTAGCAACCTCCATTCACGTATTAGTTAGGAAATATCAGAGTCAAGCTGGAGTCAGTCTGATGAGGAGCAGTAGACAGGGTACTGTCTGGACATATAGTGGGAAAAAACAAGATACTACTGCTACTTCAAGATACTAATGTAAGTACTTACAGTGAACAATCACAACACATTTCACACAGGCCATGTCAACGATCAGCTACATCTCAGAGAACCTCATGATCCAGGTGACTGTCAGAGTCATGCAGCAGTGTCAGGTCAGTCACAGCAGCATCACCTTCCAACAGTAGGGCACACTATCAGACACTCTCACCTTACAATTCCCGTGATAGTCTATTCTCCAAATCAGTTGCAAAATCATTAGGCCTATCAATAGGAGATGTGCATTACTCATTTGATCTGGTACTACTATGAATTACATTTGTTGCCAAATCTTTCTTGTTTATTTGAAATGGGATTTTATTGGTGTTGGGGTGGTTGAATATATATATTCAGTTATTCGATTAGTTGCACCATACTGTGAATATGAATACTTTACAGAACTTCCTGTTTAATTGGAATGGGATTGTGAGGGGGGGGGGGTCTGTCTAAAGCTATTAAGTACTTGAATGAATATTGGATGAAAAGAATTGATTGTGAACACTCGGCCCACAGTACATGAACATATTTCAGAGACATGGACATGCTTCAGATCTTTCTAATCTTTGCAGCACTATGCAGCTATGCAAAGCTTTTAAAAGATGTGTGCTGATTGCCTAAACTAGCCAAAACAAGAATATAGCTGTTAAATTGAAAATTGAGTCATCTGAATTGTAAGCAATCAGAAAGTTATTCTCTGCCTATCCAACAGTGTATGTCACACTCTTACAACTGCTTCATATCATAAAGTCTTAAAAATAATTGTTTGCATTGCTGCTGTAATTTATTTTTCCCAAACTTAAAAAAAAAAAAATCACTGCATGATAAATATTGCTATTAAGGGAAAAATGCTTTTATCAGTAAGCATTAATAATGAACTCATGACACATGGAAAGGACAGGTGAGTGTTTTCCTTTAAACAAAATCAGCATGTGAAAAAGCTGTGTTGGTTACAATAAACTTGCCAATAGTTTCAATATCTGCTCTAATGAACATGCTGGTAAAAAGGGTTTGATCAAGGTGATGTCACACATAAAGAACAATGTTTCTAAGCCTGTTTGATATATCCCTCACCAAACTTACCGCATTCTGGTTCTGGCACCTGGAATGATAGCAGTACCTGTGAAGGCACCAGTCCATGCTCTTAGCTGGTCTGAGAAAGAGACCTTAATTGTGCTGTAGCTTTTGCATGATTCATAACTGAGGAAGATCTAGGCATTCATGCATCACAGTATGTGGAAAAATTGATATCTGGCAGAGGCTGTACGGCCAATTATCAACCTTGACAAGTATAACCCGCTCCAGTCAACACAGCTGTCACAGGTATGATGATTTGCAAAAGTGTAGCGCTGACCAGTTGGCCAAGTGGGTTCTCCAAGTTATAGCAAGAAAGCCAGATTTTATAGTAAGCAAAATATTTTATTTTATATATATATATATATATATATATATATATATATATATATATATATATATATATATATATTTATTTATATAAGTGGTTTATACATTGCATAAATATATGTATTTGCAATTACAGATATCTGTACCTAAAATATTTAGTCTTCTGATATTTTGAAATGCATAAAAAATGAGTAACATATCTTTAAACACATATTCCCCTTTTTAACAAAGAATATTAGCACTGTGTTAACAGGTTACAATAATACATAGAAATGTCAGTTATGAGTATTAAAGTAATAATATGTATAGATAACTGGGAAATCTACTACTGTATCAGTAATGCTGAGTGGCTGTATAAAGTTAAGAAATGAGAGTTGTTGCAGATTTATAAGCTTTTACCATTGCAGGGGGAAAAAAGTTGTAAAAGAAATACTACATAAGCAAGTCGTGTGTGAGTCGCATAAAAGTAAAAGCAATTGCTTAACTTACTTGGCTGTACATAAGTATTTCTAGCTGCGTATACAACATGGCTGAAAGGACACGCACCACACTAATGAGAAGCAGTAGAACGAGTGTGAGTTTGTATGTCATTTCCTATAAAAGATTTATCATTTTTCAGCCAATAGAAGACATGCCCACATTTAAAGTAGCAGGCATACAGCTTTAAACTATTAGGAAGTTTTTGGTTATGAAAATTAATAAGGATAATGTTTTTATTAACAATATTTGTAGCTTATTAGATATTAATGTTCAATATATTCACCTTCCAAGGACATTTTTTTCTACAAAGATGGGGAGTTGCAATGGGAACTTGGATAGCTAACACATAAGCTAACCTGGTTATGTGTATGTGGGGAAGTGTTTTGTTGTACAAAAGGTTTGCTGATGAAATATTTATATAACAGAATGGAATTATGGCTGAATTAAATGGCTTTTTAGAATATTTGACTAAAACAGTTGATTTCTAAAGCTTTAAAACAACAGCTTCCAGGACAAATATTGAATTTTTAGATATTGATATAACTAGAACAGTGGATGGTAAATTAGATATGTCAATATTTAAGGAAAAAAAGTAAAAAGAAACGTGTCTACATTAGAAAATTATGGACCTTAACTTCATGTTTAAAAAATTAGTTAAAAGTCAAATGGTAAGGGTGAATGGATTAAATACAGATGATAAGATGTTTATAGAACATCCTATAGAGATGGGGTATGATTAGTAATATTTGTGTTACTTACATGACTTCATTGAAAATGCCTTGCTACACGTCTGTCAGGTGTATTGAAGTACCTTGCCATTGGAGTATATCATGCTGGAGTGATATAAGGTAATAAATGAATACAATTGTAAGGCTTGCGTTGGCTTATGTGTATGTAGAAAACAATGCTGACAGTTGTTATGGCGGCGTACTCACATGTGATAATATGGAAATAACTAGAATTATCATGGGCACCTGTGCAATCATTCCAATTATAGTATTAAGTGATAAAAACAAACATTTTTAAGCAGCATTTATGAAGTGAATGGTAGACACTTAGTGAGTATTCATGCATGCTCTGTGTTAATGTTTGTCTGTAGCAAAATACTGACGAACATGACACATACACATAGGATTCACATTGAGTAGGATATAAACAGAATATTGATCTGATTTACATATTACCATTTGTCTAACTATAGCCAAAGTGTCACAAGTACATGGAAAATGAGTAATGCTACTGTGGCATATACAAAAATGTACATAAATCAAGATACATATCAAGTGTAGTGTATCTCCTGCAGATGGGTTGTCTTTCTGAATATCTTGTTATATATCAATATGCCTAGAATGTATTTTCGCATATATTACCAATGTATAGGTGGCTCACACAAGACATGGGCAAAATAAAAGTACATCTCAACATTGTGATGTTAAGACATCTGTTAATGGGCAAATGTAGCAAATGTAGCAATGTCAATCTAAAATTATTTGTAATTGAAATGCATTTGTTTCACTGTAAACAATTATACGACATGTGCCCTTCTTGGTCTAAGTGCCACACCAAATATGCTGACTTATGTGAGTGCATTAAAATACAGATATTACTTCATCATATTGTAATAGATTTATAGCCCTGAGCCATGTTAACAGCAATATTAAGAACTGTATAATAGTACAGTAATATGCAACACACCCAGGAGAGGCATTACTCTGGCCTGTGGTACATTTACATCGCACATACTCCAAATGTACAATGGCCTGTGACATATGTTGTTATCCTCTGCCCATAAGTCACTAGTCCCATTGAGCGGACCTTATAATATGCTAATGACAGAAAAGCTAATTCAAGTAATTGTTGACAAAGAACAGAAAATGACAACTGTGTCATGATTTTTTCTTTCCCTGTTAGCTTTTGTGGTTTGTTTTAAGTTTTGAGCCTTAGTGGTCTGCCTTAAGTTTACTATTTTACCATTAGTAGTGCAGTCCAGTTTTGTTTGTTGAACTGTGTCATGATATTCATTCATTGAAACTCTCCTTGCTAAACATCATGCATCTTCCACATTGTTATATTGTGTACACACATAAGGAGTTACAAATAAACTACCAGAACATAAACTAAACACATAAACAAACAAGAAAGTCTGTTACCATAGGCCCACTCACACTTTCTGATGATTTTGCAGCATGCCACATGTTAAGAAATGTTATATAAGCCCTCATGTTCTATAAAGACTAATAGTTTGAACAAAAGAAAAGTAATACATAAATCTTTGTATGAAGACATGAAATATGGGGCATTATTATTTGGAAATTAAGTAAGGCCTATGAGCAAGCACTGATATACTCAGAATTTGCCTCTTGCCAGACGTGAACACATGGCAGAACAGATTTTATCAACCATTGCTACAGCTGAAAGATGAAATCCAATCGTATCATGAAGAATACGCTTGAAGGGATTACGTCAGTGTTCTCTTGGAATTTGTATGGATCACCTAAACTGGATTGTGAGACCTTAAAAATGTTGCTCTTTTACTGTACCATAACTACTTTCTTTGCCTGAAATCTCCTGTCTGACACGGTTGTCTGACAGATAGATGTTACCAGACTCAAACCCCTGCCAATCATGCTACATACTCTACAGAGCTCTGTACTGAGTGCATCTGCCATAGAGGATAGTAATGAAGCTCATTACAAATACTGTAAATCAAAGGTATTTATGGTTTCAGAGAAACTAGAGCTGTTGACCTGTAGTGTGGTTGAAAACAATGCTGCATGGTGGAGAATAGTTTATTGTTTATGAGGAGTTGAGAGTGTATGCATCTTTCTAAGATTTTGGACAGAGGGGAGAGAATTGCAGTGGAGCAGTAGCTGGAGAGGTCTGTTGCTGATCAACCTTTGGGAAGTGGTATAGTATGTGATTTTTTTTTCCAATTAGTGGGTGCATACTTTTCTGTGAAAGATCTGTTTATGAGTATTGAAATGGAATATGCCATGATATTGGCAGCTAACCTAAGGTACTTGGGTGGGAGTTTGTCAACAGCTGGTATAGTGGTTTTCAGTTTTCGGAGGTAGTTTTTGATAGTTGAGGTAGGTTTTGGTGGAAAGAAAAGAGAGGGGTATTATGAGTATTGTTGGGGAGGAGAGAGAGAGATGGGATGGTGGATTACTTTCTAGTACAGAGTACAGATTGAATGGAGTGTGTGTTGAATTGAGTGGTTATGGAGTCTGTGTCATAGTTTGTAGTAGGAGATGGGTGGTGGTTTGACTGGGGTGTACTGGGGTTTTTATGGCTGTCCAGAATTGCTTGGGATTGTGGCGATGTTTACCTTGAGGTGAATGAAAGAATGCAATTTTACCAAGTTTGACCTGTTTTTTACATCAATTTCTAAGCTGTCTAAAAATGTGACACATTGGTTGTGTTCTTTCATTATACCATGTCTACAACCTTTGTCTCTAATTAGCATGAGCTGCTAAATATTTTTAGAAAAAGCAAATTTCACAAAATTGCATCATCACTGGTAAACAAAAGATTTGTCTGTGAAAAATGGGCTGGAAGTACTGTAAGAGGAATCCCCAGCTCTACATGTACTCATCAGACAGGTGCGTGACAACAGTGATACCAACATATGCATTCACACTCATATCAACACAACTGAGTCTATGCAGTAATGCCTGGAACTGAACTGCCTACCTAACAGCACAAGCTAGAAAACATTGCATGACTCATAAGCACCACAAAGATGCTTTTTTACAACTGTGATAGTACACATTTTAAAGGGTGATATCATCATTGCTCTATAGGGTGATGTATCTACTAAAAGGGAAGGAAAGTAGTAGTAGAATAGACCAATAACACTGTGGAATTATGAATCCTATATGTACTTGAAGCCCATTGTGTACAGAATAAGAGAGAAACACACAATTACCATAGTCACTCACTACTGGATTCAAACCCCCTACCTATCAGGTTACACAGTCTAGGCAGTACAGTATTAACAGCCTGCTCTACAGTGCAAGTCGCATTACAAATCTGAAACAGTGCACTTTTGAAAGCATGATGTAATCATTTTGATTCCAAAACTGGGTTTTGGCAAGGGATACTAGCAATTTATAGGGGAGTCCTCTGCCAGTGATAATATGTCTCCTAAGTGGAAGTTTACATAAGGGATGCTGTCAAAAAGCGAATTATACATGACAGTGCACACAGTCACACTATTTAAACAATGATGGATTTGATTCTTCTACCTATCTACAGAATCTACAGAACACAGTATTAACTGTGAGCACCACAGGAGAAGTCTTACCTTTACAACAAGAGAGTGCACTTCTCAAAAGATGACAGTGTGTTGCAGACAAGATGTTTGTGTTAAAAGTGGGATAAAGTGTCCGGGGAGTCTCTTCCCAGTTTAAAGGTTTCTCCTGAGTGGAAGTGGACACAGCACATCTGTTGATGAAGCCATACATACCTGACACTGAAGATACACACACACACACACACACACACACACACACACACACACACACACACACACACACACACACACACACACACACACACACACAAACACACAAGTTCACACTGTTAGATTTGAACCACCTACCTATGAGGTTATGCAGTCTAGAGAGAACAATATCAGGCATGGCCAACAGGAGAAGTCTGACTTCTATAGTGAGAGAGTGCACTTTTTAAAGAATGACCATATCAGAGATGCTTGTATTGAGAGTGAGATAAAGTGAAGGGAGAGTCCTTTCCCAGTTTAAATGTTTCACCTGAGTAGAAGTGCATACATCAGATGTGTGGGTCAATGCTGTTCTAATTAGCAGTACATATGTGATTGGACACATACACACAAACACACACACACACACACACACACACACACACACACACACACACACACACACACACACACACACACAAACACACAAGTTCACACTGTTAGATTTGAACCACCTACCTATGAGGTTATGCAGTCTAGAGAGAACAATATCAGGCATGGCCAACAGGAGAAGTCTGACTTCTATAGTGAGAGAGTGCACTTTTTAAAGAATGACCATATCAGAGATGCTTGTATTGAGAGTGAGATAAAGTGAAGGGAGAGTCCTTTCCCAGTTTAAATGTTTCACCTGAGTAGAAGTGCATACATCAGATGTGTGGGTCAATGCTGTTCTAATTAGCAGTACATATGTGATTGGACACATACACACACACACACACACACTTAGAGTCATGAAAATCAGTCAATGCTGTATTGAAACAACTACCTATCTATTCATACAATCTAGAGAACACAGTATAAACTGCAAGTGGAACAGGAGAAACCTGACTTTAAACATGTGAAAATGGATATTTGTGAAGATTGCCTCACCAGTGTGTTGCAGTGACACTGCTATGTATCACAGTTGTGGTTGAAAAGGCATGTGTCTTGACAGGCAGAAGTAAAAGTAATGTACTATTCAGAAGTAGATCCAGAATGTTCAGATAATTTATCTGTCTTGTCATTCATGTATATTGTGTTAGTGTGATTGTTTTAGTGTGAGTGCCATATACTTGTGTCACAGTACTGTTTGGATGACAACCATGCTTGTGAAACAGCAGACTGACAACCAAGCACTCATGTGTTATCAGTTTGAGATGATTTTATGCAAACATTAGTCACCTGTGGTGTCATTTTCATTGTTATGTGCTCATGTTTGGGAACAGTGCAATCTAAATGGAAACAGACAGGTCAAAAACATGTCACTGCACTGTTTAATACCACTGTTGAATTATGTGTGAAAATGTTCCACACCATGTTACACCATCTCCCAGTATAAGCACTGGAGTGCAGACTTGACTATACGGAATGATGTGGTCAGTCAATATCACTCCAAAATCCACATAACTTCAGAACAACAGTCTAGTAACACATACAGAAGTTATGCAATCCACTCACATTTTTTCAAAAAAAAAAACCTCTCCCTACAGTACAGCAGTGATAAGCTCATTTGGTGGCTGATGGCAAAGTGCATGAATAACTATATCTTGAGGTGTTGAACTTAAAACAGGAATTAGCAGTAGTCTATGGTGCTCTGTGCCAAGCTTCATGTAAAAAGGAGTATAGATATACAAACAGGTCTGATTCTGATCAAATAGGAAAAGAGATACGGTATCTTAAAGGTTTTATGTGTCATTATTTACACATTTCTCATGACACTAGTATTACATTAATCATTATATGGATGATAAATGTGTATAGCTACAAAGACCTTGTATCTGGTGGCTGTCCATACATTTGAGACATGCTGCTATTGCCATTATTCAGTTTTATGTGTTTGTATGATATGCTGTGTAATAAAGCAAATATATTTAAACAGGCATGTGTGAGACATAATTAATATGCTTAAGAACATGGATGGAAATTAAACAACATTGATCCTATCACCTTATGTGTGCATAGCAGCACTGTTATCAAGATGCCCCTATTGTACTGTGTTTGTTAACAAATAAAGGCTTGATTGTACCTACTGTCCTTCAGCAGTTGTTTGGCAGGTATGATCATGTTGTGAATGATTATGAAACACATGAGGGACCAAACATGTGAATGCTGGTGGAAAACTGGACAATGGAAACACCATGAAGCAAGGGAGTTTGTGGGCAGCTTGCTTCATAAAACTATTTACAATTGGAACAATATGGGGAGTGAAAACAGTTCTGAGCACATAAGGAGGCTATTGGTGTGTTCAAAATGTATGTAACATATGGTAACACGCATACTAGTAATGTAAGAAAAAAATACGTAATTGTATGCCATACTTCTGAATTCAAACCTTTGAGAGTCTAATAAAAAAGTGTACAGACCAGAGGATTATCTCACTTCACCACATATGAGCTCACTTTTCCTATGTTAAAATCAAACACTGGCCGCAGGTTGAATGAAGGAAGGAAGGAAGAATCCTTCATCAGATTTATATCAACTGTAACAACCCTTAGGGTATATGTTACATCCAGCAGCGAAATAGGTATGTACAAACAACAGTATCACACTTTACTGCTTTTAGTCTGTTTTCCTATAGAGCAGTGGACTAAGCATATTTGCATAGATGAAGCTGTAGCAGTGCAATCTAAGGCAAAAGCAGTTTTTGCCATAGGAAGTGAACTGCCATTTACTGTCAGTCAGTGTTGTGTCTTGGTGCCAGGCATCATGCAAATGTTGAGGACATAGACTGATAACACAGAATGGAGTGGAGAGAAAGACAGAGAGGGACAGGGAAACAGACAGAAAAAAAGCTGCTTACAGGCCATTTCATGGCCATCTTTTTTGTGTGTTATTCTTAGGTTTGCCAATAAAGTGTTCCCAAATGGAAACAAGGAGATTCAGACAGAAGCAGGATAATAGTGTGTTAATAAAATATGCAGCCAACAGTAGAACCCCTGATGCTATTTTAAAGGTAGTCTATAGACCTCAGCATTACCTCTGCATACTACAGAGGAACTCATTATTTGCAAAGTTTAAATCACAGACATGAAGGGACATTGAAAACAGAGTGAAGCAATAGATAATGTTGGCATTAGGCTACATCACAGTAATGACAACGGTAAAATCCCATAAGGTGAACATTACATCCAGCAGCCTAATAAATGCAAGACACTAGAAAGTGATGACACATGGCGAGGGGGGTAGGGGTGGCAGAGAGACACATGGAGACAGGGAGACAGACGTACAAAGAGTTTTGTTTATGGGATTTGTCTGACCATCTTTATGGTGCATTAAAGACATGCGTGCGTAAATGGGCATGCCTTCGTTGAAGGGTGGGCGTCGAGCTGGCACCTCGGCGTTTCGTAAAAATCTACTGCCAATCAGTAGCAGACCGGAGTTCCACTGTGGCAACCCCTTACCAGGAAAAAACCGAAAGACAAACAACAACAACTCTTAGTTTTCTTCTCAAAATTAGTGGGTTGAGTTCTGTCCATTAAAGATTTTGCAATACAGAGAAAGCAGGGGTAGGAGAGTAGGGGCAAGTTTAACATATAAGCAGGATAATGTTCCTTTAACAATTCACCCTTATGGGGCAGTACATTCTTCAAAAATGCTTTCATTCTCCATTGTGGAAATTATGTAATCTATTTTTTTTTGTCATTTTTCTTGATTGGTTTATTAAATGCTATAATCTGAGAGAAATAAAGATGTTTGTACTTGCACACACAAGAGAAGTACAAAATAACAATAAATAATACTTTGACATTTTCCTGAAATCGAACCCTTGACACAATGAAAAAAAGCAGTCTACAGTCATGTGAATTATCATACTTCATGATATCCAGCAGCCTAATAAGTGTTACTGTAACTGTCTCAAAGTACTGCCTTACACTATGTTTCCATAGCACAGCAGGTTTACACATGTTTGTGCAAAGAAAACAGTGCTAGTGTGGACAATGGCAAAAATTCACCAGTTTTTCACATACGGCATCAAACGCCATTGACCTTGGCTCAACATTGGTGTGTGATTGCCTAGCTCTGCACAAACACAGAGTGCAAAAAGTGAAGGAGTTTTGTATGGGCCATTTCTGGCCATGTGTGCTATGTGTGATACTATTGTTTCATCAGATTAAGCATGTGAAAAAGAGTTTGACAGAACAGTAGTGAAAACTGGGGGGGGGGGGCAAGCAGAAGGAAGGACACAGGGAAAAGAATAAAGAAATTTGCAGGATGGTGTTGGGAGACTACCATAGCTATCCACTTCTTCACAACATAAAAGTTAAATGGTACTCAGAATTTGATGAATTTGGAGAGTCAACATGCCAGAGATGGTAATTTTTTAGGACTGTAAGGTAAAGTGGTTAGAAATAAGAGTGTCAGGTCAGTACAATACGTTTTATAGCAAGCACATACATACAGGACATACAGGACATATAAGACAGACAAGGATGGTGATGGAAACAAAAGGTTTGGGATACCATGATTGGAGATAGGTAGGGAACATTGGGGGCACTTCTGCATATAGCTTGAGCACAGTACAAATTAAATAAAACTTTCAATATTTCAAATAAGGTTTTATTTATTCTGTACTGTTGGGGGCTGTGTGTTTCCTGTTAACCTGGTACACCATTGAGGGATAGACCTTCATTGGACTATTGATGTTGCTACCTGGCTGTCCTTTGGTTACCAGTGCAGTTTTGGTTGATTCAGCTGTTCACTGTGCGTTTGCTAAGTGGCTTAATTGCTAATGTATTTTAATATTGCACTAACAAATTTAGAAATACTATCTTGTAATGAAAAATATTTTTTTCTTCCAGGGAATGAACGCACATACGGTTAAGCTGGTGTGCTCATTACATCATGCAATCACCAAGAGCTATTGGAAGCAGGCATGTAAGCTTGAAATGTATGCCTGCCCATGCTGATATGGCATGATGGTCTGAAAATTATTATCTGGCTTTGGATCATACTTGTTGCCTTCTTATCTAGTGCTGCTCTGTGATGAACTAGTATCTCCTGATGTGCCTCATGGTTCAGAGTTATATCTTTTGCAGGTGTAGAGAAGAGAAAAAAAGACAAGATATGGAAGCGTAATCTGTAAATGTATTGGCTGGCTAATCCATGCTGCATCTTTGACTGCTGAGGGATCACTTTACTTGTACAACTGAGGGGTGTTGGCTGTATTAAATTAATTATTATACCATGACCCCCCCAAAACGTGCACGCTGATTGGCCAGCGTGCCCGTTGTAAATCGAGTTATCCTAATGGAAAAAGGTCCGGTCGCCCGGACTTTTTTCCATTAGTATAACTCGTTTTTTTAAAACACTGTCTCGCTATGTTAAATGGGTTTAACATAGCGAGACAGCTTTAAAATAAGCAACGGAGATCTCCCATAAACCCATTTAACATAGCGAGACAGTGTTTAAAACGGAGAAAGCAAGATCTCCGTTGCTTTTAATGTCTCGCTATGTTAAATGAGTTTAACATAGCGAGACAGTTAAAATAAGCAACGGAAATGTCCGTTGCTTATTTTAAAACTGTCTCGCTATGTTAAACTCATTTAACATAGCGAGACACTAAAAAAAAGCAATGGAGATCTTGCTTTCTCCGTTGCTTTTGCCCACAGCTCTGATGTACTGCGCAGGCGCGCAGTACATCAGAACTGCCGCGGATGCCAGACATCTGCGGAAGGGCAGTAAACAGGCATTATACTATGCCATTATTTAAGAAAAGTAATAGTTTCTTTTCTTAAATAATGTCATGGTATAATAGCAATAACCCACTTCTGGGTGTGGGTAATGCTAAATTTACCCACGGTTGGCTTTGTTTGGTCCCGAGGGCGAAGCCCTCGGGACCAAACCACGCCAACCGTGGGTAAATTTAGCATTACCCACACCCAGGCATGGGTTATTGCTATATTGTATCATTTCCGGAGGTCCTGCTAGTACCTCTTCATGTCACTGTAATGGTGAAAACATTGTTCCCCACTGTGTGGAATGCCATTTGCACTGGAGGCAGACTTGGCTAAGCTATTCCAAGCCTCAGGCTTATACTGAGGCCCAGTATAAGACCTCTGCAGCAGCCTATGGTTGTATTGCTTGACAATTAGTGCCACAAAAATCCAGGACTCCTCAACACCCCAACTTTGTGCTCTGAATGGAGGACCATTCTCACCTTTGTCAGTCAAGGTTACAGAAGTGCACCTAGAATGATGCGTCTGAATTGGCACCCAGTTCATGTCTTGCATGTAACAGCCTGTGCGCAAGGACACTCATTCTTGCCAGCTGCATTTGTGCAATTGAAAACAAAAAATGGCTTGGCAGACCCATTGGGAATGATTACTTCAAAAAGCATTGAAGGCGGGACGTATGACAGTGAGATACGACCAGATGTAATGCTCACCCTATTTATGGTCTTTGTTATAATCATTGCTGGTAGAAGGTAAAATGGTATGGATTGTGACATAATGGCAGAAACAATGAGTCATACCACCTTGAAATTGATTCCATGCAGAAAATAAAAAATAAAATGTTAACCTTTCCTTATTAACTGCTAGTGTCACAGGAGATCTTTTTTCACATTAATTTGAGAAATAGTACTTTACAAATGAATAGAGATGTACTTAAGAGATAACTGAATGTGTGTGACTTTAAGTAGTCATGCTACCACATTTCTATGTAAAAAGTAGTATTTGTGACTGTAAATACATGTCAGATGCATGGAGTTGCATGACCTGAGTAATACATGTTGGGTATGTTTCATACATACTTCATAAGTCATACTGTCCTAAACACAGTTATGTTATGAAATCAACTATAATAATTATGACAGAACTATTCTGCGTTATCATACCTTTGCAAGGGCATTTTAAATTAACTTCATCATTGTCAAGTTTAACATAGTTTATACACATTATATTTGACTTATATAACAAGCATTAATGATATGTTTGTTGCAAAAATCATATTTATGACACTCATTTGTATTTAGTGTTACATTCCTAATCAAAAGCTTGTAACAAATGTCATTCTGACCCTCTCAGTAAGAGTATCTGTAAATTGGATTTGAATCCTGCATTATCTGCTCTCTTTCTTCAAACACACTGCACATACTCCTTGTGCCACAGGGATAGGTAGCTGACAGGTATATTTTCTTAACTCAGTGCTGTCCAGTGTGCTGATGGCAGTGCACTGACACCAGTCTCATTTGTGCTATAGAATGCAGCCCAAATTCAGTTATTCATTTTTGCCTTCAGCAGTGAACCATATTGCTGCCCTTCTAAATGGTAAATAAAAGTAAATGGTAAAAAAAATCCAATATTAAATACACAAGTAAATTATAAGTAAAACCTAACACAAGTAAAGGGTAAATCTAGCAAACTATGGATCCCACCCAGTTCGAGTTTGTGAAAGGCAGATCATGCCTCCTGAACCTGATTGACGTCTTTGAGGCAGTCACCAAAGCCGTAGATGAGGGTAAGGTGGTTCACAAAGCCTATCTTGACCTTGCCAAGGCTTTCAACACCATCCACCCATTCTGGAATTATAGCTAAACTCACCAAACTAGGTATGAATCCCTATGTCACAAGATGGGTTGCCAACTGGCTCACTGACAGAACTCACACTGTAAAAGTTGCAGACTCCAAATCTGACCTCAAGGCAGTGACAAGTGGAGTGCCACAGGGTTCTGTCCTGGGACCTCTCCTGTTTGGTATCTACTTCTCTGAAGTACAGATTAACACAGAAGGCCTCTGGCTGACAAAGTTCGCAGATGACTGCAAACTAGGAGCCATAATCAAGTCCCCAAATGATGTGGACATCCTACAGAAGGGCCTCACTGAGACAGATGCCTGGTGTCAGAGCCATGGCCTCAAGCTCAATGCCAAAAAGTGCAGTGTCATCCCCTTTGGTAAAAATTCTGTACCCATGAACTACCACATAGGCAGCAATCTGCTTAACACCGAATGCATGATAAGAGACCTTGGGACCCAGGTGGACAGTAGTCTCTTTTTTGATAGCCACATCACCACAGTAGTCAGGAAGTCCTTCTACATGGCACACCTCGTCATAAAAGGGTTCTCATCCAGGAAAAAAGAGGTCATTGTTCCCCTCTACTCGTCACTCATTAGACCCATTATAGAGTACAACGCCCCTTTTCGAATGTACCTCACAAGACATCTGCAGCAGCTGGAAAGGCCACAGAAGTACCTCACAAAGAGGATTACTGGCCTCAAACAAATGCCCTACATTGACCGCCTCAAAAAATCAAGCTTTACTCCATAGCATATCGCCTACTCCGAGGTTATCTCTGCCTAACATATAAAGCTATGTCAAACCCAGAGCTGTTGGACATGCTACACCTAAAGAAATCCCAATCCCCCCAAGCTACACGCTATAGGGACCTAAACCTTGTCACCACAATAAACAGGACATGCTGGAGGGATAGATTCCTGTCCTAGAGACTTCCTATACTCTAGAACAAGCTACCCATTTATGTCAAGCAAAGTTCTTCATTAGCACTCTTCAAGAAAAATCTTGATGAGTGAATGGGAAATAGGAAATACACCCCGGGGATCACTTCTTTGTCTCTGCTGGACAATGGCACAGGAAAATAACTTTCTTGGGTGGCATAAGCTATGGTACCTTGCTGGCTAGGCTTATGTAGGCCCTTGGGCCGATAGCCTAGTACCTACCTATGAATCTATTAACATTCTGAAGAAGTTCTTGAATTAAATAGAATTTAAGCACTTCAAAATATTTTGTGTTTTTATTTGAATTCAGTGTGTTCAGCATCCCTGATTACCAATGAAGGGCTTTTGTACTGTTTTGAGTTGTATTTTGCCCCCATTGCTCTAGCTCCTTAATTTGCATTTTCACAGAACTCACAGGGCTGAATATGCACTATATAAGCTAGTTGTTTTGATAAGGCACATATCATAGTGGGGGAGACTTTTTGGATTAAGAAACTTTGATACTGCTCTTTCACTGCTGTGTTTGCAGTAGTTTATGCACTTTTATATGGAATATTTTTTCTGTAAAGGTTTGTCATGTTTATTTACTAAGGAATATATTTTTAACATTACTAATAGCTTGCATTTCTCAATAGCAATTGTTTGCTGTCTGCATTTTGTCCGTTGGTGTTATCATATCATGTATACCACTTATATTTCTTTTAATTAAACTTGAATAATGTTACTTGTCTTTATATCTATATTACTCTGTGAAATTTGAAGGCTGTTTTAAAAAAGGGTTATATGAATAGCAGCAAAGGCAGTGCTACAATATTACTCCAACAAATGTCTTCAGATTGTGGTACATGTCCGACAGCAATCAAAGGGAATATTCTAAATGTTAAACATGAGTAAATGCCTTCATTGTAAGTAAAACTAATTTTGTTAATTACAGCCATGTCTTCCCACCACATAGACATCATTGACTAAATGTTCACAATTAAGGCCATAGGAGGACTTGTTATCACTGTGTCTGTCAAAAAGGTCTGAGATGACAGGATATAGTGCTAGCACAGTGCTTGATTGTGTTCATGCAGACCCACACACATTAAAACTCATCTTGCTCATACCACCTCTCACACACACGCAAGTTATGTAAACATTACCAGGGACTGATAAAACCTGTTCCTACTGGCCAAGACAATTATATACTTGCTTTGTGTTTCTCACTTGCACACACTCAGTTCTTTGATGTCAGGCTTGCCCCCTGCACAAAATCCAATCTCCCCCATGCAAGTGATGATAACTGTGCCCTGCCCTTTGTAAATGTCTTTTTGACTTAGGGCTATCTCTGCATCTGATGCACTGAGTGGGTAGTTAATTGTTGCTCACTTAGCTGGTTGTTTTAATCTAATGTACTGCAGAAAGGTTATTTATATATTTTCCTGCTCAGTTGCAAATGACTGGTTAATTATGTAGTTCTTGATCCTAATTGTATTTGCTGTATTATTCTTAGTAATGCAGTCTTGCAAGATAGTAATCATTGCTTGCTCCTAAACTTCTGCAAATGATGCTAACATTGACCTGCTCACTGTTGGTTTATATATACTGGTCAGCCATAATGCCTGGTACACAGTGTCATATATGTACATTGCAAAAATCACTCATGAGTTACTGCTGACATTACTGTAGAGTTGAGCCATCTTTCATCTTAGTGACATAAATATCTGCATGTGACAGTGATCATTTATTTCTTTTTTTTTCAGGTTCAGCACTTACCTTAGTTAATACTACAGGTACAAGACGTGTCCAGGGGTTGACTCTCTCTTATACTGACAGAACATAATCAATACATGGTTAAATAAAGGTTGAAGACCCTGGAAATCATCAGTTTTAATATGTGTATGTGCTTAGGATATTAGTTTTTCAGTTAGGTAATAATTGTGTGTGTTATCCTTTGCCTCTTTGCCAGATCCATGGCTTATTGCTCATGCCTATGTCTGCCAGCATCATCTGCAACTGGTGGTTCTTCCTAGATTCATCAAATGTATCTGTTGGAGCTACTGGCCCTGCCTGTAGCCCTTTAAACTGTGGGTCTGGGCCCTATTTTCCTTTTCTCCTGACAATGATATTGTGCAACATGGCATAAACTGTGAGTATTGTGGTGGGAGTGTCTGGGTCATTCTGAAGGGCTCCAAGAGATGTGTCTAAACACCTTAATCTTGGTTTGAGCTGAATATTAATTTTATAATATTTTAAGTTTGAGACTGGGCATCATTGCATCCTTGCTCAGAGGGATTGTGTAGGTTTCTCATAGGTGTCATGAGGTGTCAAGAGATGAGGTTGAAGTGCGTAACCTACATCCCCCACTAGATGCCCTTTTGAACAGTCAGTCATAGCAAACCTTGTGTACAGGTCACCGGTTTGCCATATGTGTGAGTTGTGGAAACTGCAGGGGTTATCACACACACACACACACACACACACACACACACACACACACACACACACACACACACACACACACACACACACACACACACACACACACACACACACACACACACACACACACACACACACACACACACACACACACACACACACACACACACACACACACACACACATTGTAGACTATTCCTTGTGCATTACAGACAACCTGTTAGTTAATAGAGTGGTATCCTTTCCTGATTATGAACTTCCTTCTGTATTCACTAGGTGTGGTATATATTTCTATGTTTGTGCAAAATGTGGCCCCAGAACCTCAGTGATGTGTGCTGTGGCATAGAATTGATTCATGGTTGTTGCTCTCAACTCTGGGATGTGTGGGGAATAGATATGATTCCTTGCATAATGTAGGAGCAGCCGTAGGTCAACTGGTGCCCTAGGCAAAACATCTCCACTGTGGCCCTCCCCACCACACTAACCAGTGCCCCCATCTTGGTCTACCTACACCACATAAATACTGGAAAAGTGCCCCTGCTAGAGCGATGCCCTAGGCTGATGCCTAGTTGGCCTATACCTAAGGCCAGCTATGAGCACTGCATTTAGAAACTGATGTAAGATTCTAGAAGATGAGCCTATGGGTTACCTATCAAAACATCTACTCTTCATAACATCTAAACTCAAAACATTAAGACCATAACATCTAAACTTCAAAACATCTAACACTCATAACATCGAATCTCAAAACATTGAAAACTATAAAGCAACTAGAAATAGCATCTCACAGAGTTTTTACTATGTTTATGCAGGGAGGCAAGCCCCCCTGCACCCCCCTCTCATAAATTAAATATACCAACTCCAAGGTTGCACTACAGTGGGGGAAAAAGTTAATTTCCTAACCGCACTGTAGTGTGACCTTTGAGTTTGTATATTTAATTTACTGGGTGGGGGTGTGTGTGGAGGCAGAGCCCCCCACTTGGGGGATGTAGGGGGGCTTTCCCCCTGCATAAATGTAGCAAACAGTGTGTGGGGTGTTATTTATAGTTGCTTTGTTGTTTTCAATGTTTTGAGATTCAATGTTATGAGTTTTAGATGTTTTGAAGTTTAGATGTTATAGCCCTGATGTTTTGTGTTTAGATGTTATAAAGAGTAGATATTTTGATAGGTAACCAGCCTATGACTCTCATAGTATATCCCCAGTGGGTCTCTGGAAAGTACCTTTAATTAGTATACATAATGCTGCACATACCTTTGTTTCCATTGGAATGGATTCTCCACAATTTCTTTGGAGCCTCAGGTGAAAGCAGCTAAGGCTGGATAGTTAATCTAGTGAATCCCTGTCCACCCTGTATTGCTCTGCAATGTCTGTATCAAAAGATTCAAAAAATTAAAAGATTCAAAAGAAAATGTATTGTATTTAGGAAACACAAGTGATAACTAAATGAAATTTTGAATGTCAGCTCTTTTATAGGAGAAAACAAACAAAAAAAGACAAAACGTGATAAGTATTAACAATAACTATGGTACAAAAGTAAATATCTTGGTAGCTGATGCACATGCTTGTACACTATTTGTACACACTGGACAACATTGACTACTAGATGACTAACACATGAAAAGAAAAGTACACCGTACACAGAGGTGAGACTGAGTGATATTGCACATAAGGAAGTGATCAGAATTGCACTTGAATGATAATATATTAATTTTAGTATGCAATAAATGGAATTAATGTATGAAAAAAAAAAAAGAATGAGAGCATAGCAAACGATAGTTTTGATACATCCAAATTTACTCCTGCATTACTGAGTCTTATTGCAGTTGGATAAAAACTCTTCATGAATCTGGAGATCTTGCAGTGAATACTTTATAATCTTGTGCAAGATGCAAGTTTAGTGAACCAACCATATGCTGAATGAGAAGTGCCACTCAGTATTTTGTGGGACCTCTTTTTACATCTGATTTCAAAGAGGTCCTGTAAGGTAGGAAGACTAGTGCCCATGATCTTTTCTGCTGTTCTTATTCTTTGCAGCTTCTCCTTTTTGGCCTTTGTGTTGTTACCGAACCATACAGTGCAGTTGCTGGTGGTAATGATCTTGATGGCTCCTCTGTAGAAGGTATTTAGAGCATTCATAGAGGGCTTTGCTTTTCTAAGCCTTCTTAGGAAGTTTAGCTGCTTGTGGGCTTTTCTAATTAGCTGGCCCATGTTCTCCAAGAAAGATCCTCTGATATATGTATCCCCAGGAACTTTTTGCAGTTTGGCCTGATTCCATTTCTTCACGATCGATCTTCTTGAAGTGCAGGTGCATGGCAGAGCTTTTTCTGAAGTCAATAACGAATTATTTTGTTTTATTGACATTCAGGTCTAAATTGTTATTGCATCATTCAGTCAGGGAGTTGATCTCATTCCTATACCCACTCTCAACATCACCACGTGTGAGTCCCACCACTGTGGTGTCATCTGCTGATTTGATAATTTGGTTGTTGCTAGCTTTCACAGAGCAGTCATGGGTAAGGACTGTGAACAGTAGAGGACTCAGCACACAAACCTGGCGTACTCCGTTGTTGATTGTAATACTCACTGAAGTGTTGTTACCAGTACAGGTCCTTTGTGGTCTTCCAGTCAGGAAATTGAGGATCCAGTTGCAGAGCCCTTTATTTATGCCAAGGTTGATTAGCTTTTCTAAAAGTTGCATTGGAATCACCTTATTGAATACCAAGCTGAAATCTATGAATGACAGCCTGGAATAGTTTTTCTTCTCTTCCAGATGCTCCAATGTGAGGTGAAATGCAGTGTATGATAAGTCAAATGAGGCCTGAACACCCTTCTACTTAAGCTGAGGTCTAGCAGCAGCAGCAGCCCCTTGAATTATAGCCTGTTGCTCATACAGGTTAATGCTGACAGAAGCAACTGCTACCATTATTTTTTCTAAGTGCTTTCATGTTTGTATTCCAAATAATACTGGATGTCATGGCAAAAGGGAGCACTGAGTGTAAATGCTTACTTTATACATTCCTGAACAGATCTGTTATGTTGAATTGATTAATTAGCATGCACTGCAGCTACTTATGCCTTCACAAGCATATTGTGCCACTTGTACTTGTTTTGAGCGCAAGTGCAAAATGCAGAGTTGTTTAAAGAATACCAAAGTAGCTCACTGTTGATTGTGCTACAATAGCAACACTAAGTGCAGTCATTTATGAATCTGGCCCAGTATGTACATAACAGTGGAAATGTCAGTAATTGCAGCCATATGATAAGCCCTTGGTAGAGCACATTTTTCTCTTAATGTTTAGCCTTACACTAAGCATGTGCCAGGACAGCAATAAATTTGTCTGCAATCAACATCACTTCCAAGGGTTATTGCCTAATTTCACTAAAATTAGGCATATTTATTAGAAAAGAAGAATGTTTCATTCAGCGGGAATGAGCTATTGCAAAAAGGCTGTTTTACCAGAAAGTAAAACATACTCCTGGATTCAGCAAGCCTTGCACGGTTTGCAGGACTAGCCAGCAGGCAATATGTCTGATGTGCAATCCAGGAATAAGCTGCAGGGACATGCTCCAACTCCCATATGCAAATTACCCCATTTGCAGGAGAAAGCCATACAAATGAGGTGAATTTGTGATCTAGGAAGCTGTCAGCTGGCCGTGCAGGACTAGTGTAGTGTGCAGAAATGTACTCGGTTACTAACCGAGTACATTTCTGCAAATTACAAAACGGAGCATATGATGTGTAAAGCATGCCAATTGCCAAATATATGTCCATTGGCATGGAAAACAGTTAAAAAAAATAATAACTTTTATTTTTTTAGCCGATTTCGGCTGTTTAAGCATAGGGCAGCAGCGCACAAATGGGATCGGGTGAAAAATTAAAAAAAAACTGAAATAAGCATTCTAACCAAAATTACTCTTTTGCAATTATACTCAATGGCAGGCAGAAGACAACATGGCCAGTGAATAGTGGTTGCTAAGGGGGGAGGCTCAGTGTGGGACCTGTAACTATGCATCAGCTGGCAATCAAGCCTACGAGTTAGCTGTCATCATGGGGGGGGTGTGTCAGTAATACTGTAAATGGATTGGAGCCCTGTGGCTTGGGGTTGCCCTTAGCTTAGCAGAGCTAAGCAAAGGGGTGTGTCTGAGGCTGCCTAGCACTCTTTACATTGCCTAGGTGGGTGTTATAAAGGAAAAAAAAAGCTAAACCAGGAAATAGCAGCTCTGTGCACATTTGAGCACTGTGTTTGTGCGGTGCACCCCCGGGCTTAAACAGGAAGGCAGTGGGAAGGGAAAACAGCAGTAGGAAGGTAATCAAGGAGAACTAGCATAGTTGGCAGGTGAAATGTATCAGAATCGGCCAGTTACACAGGCAGCAGTCCAGCTCAGCCCAAAACACTACTATAAATTATGCAAACACCTTTCACTCTGGTTATTCCCACATACTCTACACCACTGGTGTATACAAGTGGGGAAATTTTAACAAACAAAAACAACAAAATGATAGGGGCTGCAGTAGCTATCATACATCAACATGTGGAAGAGGCTGAGGGTGGTGAGGATGAGAATGTGTCAACCAGCTCACAGTGAAGAGACAGAGAAGAGTGTACAGAGCCAGGATAACCTACCAGGGGCTACATGAGCTGGCGATAGTGGACCACTATAGGGTGGACATGGATCTCCTACAGCAAATTGTTGAGCTGTGCCAGCCACGTCTGACACACAGAACTAACAGAGGGGAACCCATCCTAGTGGATACCAAGGTATGTGTAGGCCTAAGAATACTAGCCATAGGTACCTTCCAAAGGCCAACTGGGGATATCATGGAGATCACACAGGCATCATCATCCAGGGTACTCCACCAATTTCTGGATGCCATGTCAGCACTTGCCGGTGAGCATGCATATTTCATCAACACCCATGAGGTATTGGCCAGCAATATGCGTCTCTTCCACAAAATAGCATAATACCCTGAGGTGGTGGGTGCTATAGACTGCATGCACATATGCATCAAAGCACCATCAGGTGAATGGGGTCGGGTCTACATCAACTGCAAGGGCTTCCCCTCCATCAACTGCCACGTTGTGTGCGATATCCAGGGCATTATAATGAATGTGTGTGCTGGCTGCCCAGGAAGCTATCACAATTATCACATCTGGCAACTGACACAGCTGCACCAGAGATTTGCCAGTGGGAACATCCCTTATGGTCACCTAGTGGGGGATTCTGGTTATGCACTGGAGCCATGGCGGATGACACCCATCAGAAATGCACACACACCCGAACAAGAACTCCATAATGAGACACATGCACAGACCAGAATTATAATAGACCATGTGTTTGGAATGCTCAAGTCACGGGTCTGCTGCCTGGACACATCTGGTGGAGCCTTGCAGTAATCACCAGCTACATGTACTCAAATTGTCATCAAATGCGCCATGCTGCACAATATGATCCTGCAGAAACAGCTGCAGCAGGAACAGCACAGGGCAGGACCACACAGTCCCCCACCATTGCCAAGGCCTGAACAAGCACAGAGTGAATCGGATGACGAACAACCTGAGCCTGCCCCAGTAGGCAGAAAAGGTATGCTTGTATGCCCTGGCCTTGGCAAAGAGGCAACACATACCACATACACTAACACAGGAGGGACACAGGAAATGACATCTTACTCTAACTCGCGCATACAGTGAAAGGGATGCCAAACATGACACTACCTGTGCTCAATCATGTGTAGGGAGTGTACTATGTGCATCCAACATAGGCAGCCCTCCAGCACCATCCTCAATACTGACACACCCACAACGTAAGTCACTCTTCTTACCAATTGCTGAATGGAGAAGTATGTGTTGTTACTTGTATCTACGGTATGGATGTGAGCATGCAAGGGTATCAGGTGGCTGAATGGGATGCCAGCAGATAGTAGACACCTATAGTGGCAGCATGTGATCTGTAACAAATACTGGTGTCACCATAGTAGCCAGCACTACACATGGTGACAAAACCCATTGCAGGAAATGTGCTGGGCCATATGTGTGTCCATATGACACACACATGCCAGTCAGGGAGGTTCACATACCCAACAACAGTCTCAGACAGCAGGACAGGTGTAGACAAACACAAACAAAGGCTGAGCTAAGGCCTCTGAATGATGGCTATGGGTAACCCCCCCAGACCTACACAAACAGGTCAAACAGCGGGATGTTAGTTCTGAAGGGTAAGAAGTCAGAAACTGATATGTAGGTCAATCAAACCTAAGACCTGTACTACACTGATATGTCTCTAGTCAGCATGATAAGTTACAATACAGAATGAAATGGAGAACCTGACATACCAGTACAGTCAAAGAAAATATGTACAAGTGTCAGTTGTGCCCCCCCAATCCTATGTGGAAATGTAGAAACAATCAGGTGTGCCCCCCCCCAGTCCTGTGTAGAAATGTAGAAACAGTCAAGTGTGTCCCCCCAATCCTGTGTAAAAATGTAGAAACAGTCAGGTGTGCCCCCTCAGTCCTGTGTAGAAATGTAGAAACAGTCAGGTGTGCCACCCCAATCCTATGTAGAAATGTAGAAACAGTCAGGTGTCCCCCACCCCCAATACTATGTAGAAATGTAGTAACAGTCTGGTGTGCCCCCCCAATCCAATGTACACACTGTGTAACAGTCAGGTGTGCCCCCCATCCTAAGTAGAAATGTAGCAACAGTCAGGTGTGCCCCCAATCCTATGTAGAAATGTAGGAACAGTAAGGTGTGCCCCTCAATCCTATTTAGAAATGTAGTAACAGTCTGGTGTGCCTCCCCAATCCGATGTCAACACGTTGTAACAGTCAGGTGTGCCCCCCAATCGTATGTAAAAATGTAGTAACAGTCAGGTGTGTCCCCCCTCCAATCCGATGTAGACATGTAGTAACATGTATGTGTAGGTATAATAATAGTGGAGCACAGATGACCTGATGTGGCCAAGGTAGCAGGATAGATTGTAGCATCTGTACAATATGCAGGTATGCGTGTGTTAGTTTGGTGTGTGTTTCATATTGTGTGAGAGTGGTCAGTATGTATGCATGTTGAAGTTGGACCTGGTGGCCATTGCCCACTACTGCCGATGACAGGGACAAGTCCTCAGAACTGCAGTGCCAAAGACAATGTTCCCCAGTATAACACATTCTAGCAGTAAGCCATTGTAAATGTATGGCGGTAATATGTGTCACAATCTGAATGATGGACATGGCATAACTGTTAGGCTAGATACACAAGCAGTACACAGGGAAAAGTACCCCAGACATACAGTGTATAATGTGTAACCGTGAAATGGACACACTCTTGGAATTGTACATACAGGTATACATTACATTATCTAGGATTGCAGTAGGAGGGAATACCAATGTTGTCTGGCCGAACACTTGCAGATCACAAAGGTGATAGGACTGTTGTATTGAGAAACAGCTGATGTCCCTGCACAAGTGAGCATAACTGGAATGCCCCATGCATATCTGTGAGTCAGATGCAAGTAGTGTCCATAGTGAACATGCACCCAGCTCACCCAACCACCACCCACAAGTACCTCTCTGGTCTTATCCCTGCTGTTGGGAATGGGTACAATATGACCCCCACCTCTGTATGGCAATAGCAAAATAATGCAGCATGCAGTACAGGTGTCCCATGCAGGTGTGTCCCTAGCTGTAAGCAGCACCCTGCCAGCATCCACACCACCTGATCAATACTGATATTAAGTATTGGCATGAACACCTAGCACACTTACCTTGTCACCCCAAGGGAATATACTGTATGGCAGTCTGGTACTGTAGGACTGACAGAATGCAACAGACTGCCACAGCTAGCCTGCATCATCACCAAATGGCCTACAGGACTCTGCCAAAGGCCTGCATCTCACCTGTACTGCCAATGTATGTTATGTCATGGATACTCGAATAAAAACATAACACACTCCACATAACCCATATGCAAGGCCATGTGGACAAACCACAGTAACATGTCCACCATGTCCCACTGCATGAACTGTGGACCAACACCAAAACACAGCTGTGTTGAGGTGATAACTATAGGGAAAGTATCAGAGAACGTTTGCATAATGTATGGAAGAGGCTAGAACAATAGAGGGGGGGTGGGAGCATGGACAGCATGGAATGCACAAAGTCAGAAACACAGCAGTGTGCACATACTATCCCTGGCTGCAAACACAATAATGGGTGGCTACAAACCTGCCTGTACATCACAATAGGGGTAATGTCCTGACTTATGACCCCTGCCTCTGGGTAACCTGAGTGAATCTGTACAGCTGTGATTTCTTGCCACAGCAAGAGAAGGCCATACTGTCATGTCAATGGATGTACAAGTATGGGATCCTCTGCCATCACTGTACCAAGGTGCTGAACTGGTTACACAGACCCATTAGCAAGTGGCTGCAGCTCCCCCTCCAGAATGGCATAACTTTCCATGAATATGTAGGTGTCTGACCACAATACTGGACACAGCTGCATTCACCCTGTGTTCTCCAGGACATCACTGCAAGCAAAAGTGTCTGCCTGACAGTACTTGAGGACAGAAAACATCACAGTGTATAACAGCACACATGTCTGCATATCTCTGCTAACACCAGTAACATGTAGCAGAAGCAGCACAGACACAGTTACCTACAGTACCCAGTGTCCCTTGCACAGTTTGACCCCATATTGCAAACTGATCTACAGATATCCTGCAGAAACAGCTTTCTAGCTGTAGGTGTAGAACACAAAGGTCTGCACTGGAGTACAATCTACCTGGAGTGCATCCACACATTCAATACAGAAGGGCATACTGGGCATGCTCACATACTTTAAGAAATGAAGTCAATGTCAGACAAGATCATACTGAAAGGTCATACTGGGCATGCTCACACACTTAAACAAATGAAGCCCATGTCTGCCAACAACAGTGGACCATATATATCTGACAGTTGCAAATGTTAGTGCATACACTCCTCAGTATGCACCAGTCATGCTTTACACACACATTGGATAGGAATTCACACATATATCCAAGGACAACACACTATAATATGCCAAAAGTACACATACATAGATGTGTGGAAGAGAGTGACAGTGACAAAGAGCCTTCCATCATGAGGCCTGTCACACCCAGCACACAGCCAAATGGCTACAACCACATGATGTGTAAATGTCACTCACTGTAGAAATTAGCCACTGGTATCACTCAGAATTAAAGACACTGTGGCGCTAGTGCTAGCTGTGTAACATGACTGTACAAGGCAGTACTCATTTAGCAGTTGTATACATGTACCTGCGGAATATAAACCTCTGTGTGCCTGAGATTGGTGTGTCTACCTTTAGATGAATGGGTTATGGCACATGCACACACACTGCCCTCCCCATAGCTCTACTATAGCAAGCCTGCTGATGTCATTCACTTTGAAATACACCTTTGGGAAAACAATAGCCCAGGAGTCTCTGTGGCACATCCCATAACTGGGTAATGCTGTCATGTGATAAGTTAGTTAGGTAGGAGTTCTTATCCCAGACATGGCAACTGTGTGTGTGTGTGTGTGTGTGTGTGTGTGTGTGTGTGTGTGTGTGTGTGTGTGTGTGTGTGTGTCTGTATAGGGAGCAATCCTTTTTCAGCTAGTCACACTCACTACACTTCAAATGCTGTACTTTGGCAAGCCTGCTGATGTCATTCACTTTGAAAAGTACCTTTGGGAAAAGAGTAGCCCAGTAATCTCTGTGGCGTGTCCTATAACTGCATAATGCTGTAGTGTGATAGAATAGTTAGGTAGGAGTTTTAATCCCACCCATGGCAACTGTGTGTGTCTCTGTCTGTGTAGGGAGCAATGTTTTTTAGGGTAGTCACACTCACTACAATTCGAATGCCCTAATTTGGCAATCCTGCTGATGTCATTCACTTTGAAATACACCTTTCAAAAAAAAATAGCCCAGTAATCTCTGTGGTGTGTCCTATAACTGTGTAATGATGAAGTGTGATAAACTAATCAGGTAGGAATTCTAACCCCTGACATGGCAACTGTGTATTTGTGTTTCTCTGTCTGCACAGGGAGCAGTGCTTTTTAGACTAGTCACACTCACTACAATTCAAATGCCCTACTTTAGCAAGCCTGCTGATGTCATTCACTTTGAAATACACATTTGGGGAAGTAGTACTCCTGTAATCTTCATGGCACAGCCTATAACTGTGTAATGCTGTAGAGTGATAAACTAGTTAGATCAGAATTTTAATCCCAGACATGGCAAGTGTGTGTGTGTGTGTGTGTGTGTGTGTGTGTGTGTGTGTGTGTGTGTGTGTGTGTGTGTGTGTGTGGGTGTGTCTGTCATTTGTTTCCTGTGGGGAGGTGGCTGTAAGTGTGTAACAACTGGACTCATTGTGGAGCTGGTTTTGCAATTTTCTTATATGGTGGCCCTATTATATGTCACAATGTCCACCTTACAGAGATAACAGATGTCAAATAGCCGAGAGGCTGGGTTGCCAATCCATACCCCTGCATGTGACATCATGGCCTGTCAAATAAAGTAAGCAAACCTTGTATTACCCAGAGAACACTCTCAATCCATGTCTGATACACAAACACACTTGCATAGGCAACAACCGCTATGTTGGTAGTACCCTGCATATTGCCCACAGATAGTAACCATGGTGTGATTGCAGTGGACTAGAGAGGGCATGGCACCCTGTCCATCAGTACAATATACACGCAATTGCAGACAATGCACCTTCACTATGTTCCCCACTGAACGCCTGCAACGACTGTGGTGCCATCAAATGTACCCATAAAGGACATATCATGCTTTAAACACATGCCCTGTATGGACAGATGCCACTGACACCAGGGAGTACCTGTATCATGCTATCAATGTATGTGCAGAGTCAACCTGCTGTCCATTACCAGTTCCCGCCACGTGAGGCCAGGACTGGCACATTTGATGATAACAATCTGTGGACAAAACTTGGGCCAGACACGAAGGGTACAGTTCCACATGTCACTGTACATGCATGTGGAATGAGTGTACATCCCAGACACCATCCATGTCATGGACTATAGAACACATACATGTCAAGCATTGCACAGCACTGACCACACACAATAGTAACCCAGGTGACTGGATGGTGAATACAATACCCACCTTTGTGGGTCAATCCAGACACTACACCCCTGAGCCACACTGCAGACAATTGGCATGTGGCCTGATGCCAAGGTATACCCTTCACCTAGCCTTATATAGCCTTCTGGTACAGACAACCACTACACACCCATGAAGGATTGCACCCATGCTTGTCAGTACTGGCACCCGTGTCTGTGTGTGTGTGGTGTATGATGCTTTTGACCACATTCACAATCACTACAACTCCCATTTGCATACAAAAGCATGCTTTCTGATGTCAGACACCTTCACATACCCTTTGCCCATATAACCTCCGGATAACCCCTGTGGTGCATGTAATACCTGCGCATTACTGTATTGTGGCAAACTAACCAGTTAAGAAGTGTATTCCTGAACCTGCTAAGTGCATCAATGTGTGTGAGTCCCTGAGAAAGTGTGACTGTGTTGACACTGACACCTGTTCCTATGGACAGGCGTGTACTACAACTACCATATCACTACTATATCACTGTTA
>NC_056735.1:1908355690-1908380690 GCF_019279795.1 Protopterus annectens
GTACACCTGTAGTTGGGAATTCCATGAGGACCTTCACAACCACCACAATGCCCATTGCCACAGTCAGATGTAGCTGCTGCTGTATCGGACATTACATGTACCCTGTTACGGTCCTCTCCCTACCGGCTACATGAGCCTTGCAGTACCAGCACAACAGTGTTGAACAAATGGGTTGATAGGCATGGGACACCCACTGAGTTCTGGCAAGTGTTTGTATGTGTGCATGCCTGTATATCTGTAGAGTACAGCATTCTGAGGCCACATACTCCTATTACAATACACATTGCCACACAGTAGTACCGATAGTGTTGTTGCTGCCCATAGGTGAGGCATGAAAATGCAACACCCTACTATGCCTGTGGCATGTGCATTAGATGCATATCCCTGTAGTACCACTGTTGTGATATACAATGGGTTGTATCACAGTCATGGGCAATGTGTGATGGTGGTTATGTTAGAATGTCATCATGGGTTCCAGTGAGTACAATATCCACTGTGGGATGCAGCTGCTGTGTACTCTGTCATTACACCATGGTACACCCTGTATATGTCCCATGTATCACTTTATGGTGACCACTATCACCATCAACCATACAGGTAACTGATACCACAATTCAGCTCAGTTGTGCATGTGCTGTGTGCAGCATACCTGTAACACATTGGACACATGGACAAGTTAGTTAGCACCGATAGGCCCAGGTCTCTTGGATGTGTGTCTGCCTGCTATGTGTCTGTTAATGTGTATATGATGGTATGCCACACTATGTACTGTCCATATACAACCATTACATCCCCATTACCATACTGTACATGTCTGGGGATGTTCTGCATGTAACATGTAACCTGGAGCACACCTCACCCTAAATGCTGTGTGGTGTGTGCAATGGAAGCCACACAATTCAGTAGCACTACTTACTTAGGTAGGGGTGTAGTCCCAGTGTTGCCAAGTAAGAGTGTGCATGTATGTGGATGGATCTACATCAGGTTACAGATAATACATGTCCCAGTGGGTCACCTGTATATGTGGCACAGGCGATAACTGTTATACAAATCTGTGACATGTGTTCAAATGTATCCCGGATATGACACAGCCATGGTGTCACCACAGTGCCATACCCCTTGTGGAATATGACTGCAGACCATCCTCCTGTTGACACATGTACGCTACAACACAAATGGATAACATTATGGAGACCACAATCAACCAGTGTTACTAACAGCTATAATGCATCATTGCTGGATGGCTACACTACCCGACATGTATGCATTGAACATTACTCCTGACAACATGTTACACTGCAGTACACTGGTACACTGTAGTACAGTCACCGTCTGCATCAGAATCATATTAGCCTGTCCCTGCATCGATGTTATGGATGACAGGGATGTGCCACATGTATCATCATATGCACATGGTGTGTTGGTGGTTTGCCAGAGGCCAAGGGTGGGCCATACGTTTCACACCATGTGTGTGGGTGAGGGGTGTAATTAGTTGAACTGGACATGGTGATGTGGTGTGTGTAGGTATGGGGATGCCCTAAGTGTGTTTGTCTAGTGTGTGGGTATGCATGTACACAGTTCTGCCATGTGGCTGCCCTATACAGGTGTTTTTGGATAGCTGCAGACCATACCTGGCAGAGTGTGCAGTTCACTGCCTCAGGCCACGGACACGTGGACTATGCCTGCCAGGGGTTCCATGGGCATGTCTAGGTACAGGCCTTGATGTGCTACTCTCCCCTGATGATGACAGATGTCTGCTGGAACCAGATCTCTCCCTTGACTGGCCAGGACCACTTGCTCGTGGCCTGCTGTGGTGTGGTATGGACAGTGTCCTGCAGTGCTGGGGATGGTAATGCCACTATTGGAGTGCCTTGGTGTCCTAGCATGTCCATGTTGACCACCAGCTGTTGGTGTTGCTGGCCTACGTCCACAAGGCTGTTGCCACACTCCAACCACATGTTCAAGCACGGGCAAACCATGGTCAATGAGGTCCACCATCTCACCAAACTATCTATCCATGACATTGGTATGAGCATGGAGAGCACCAGACAGTTCATGGACGTTGTCACTTGCAGATGTGAGAGCAGCCCTCTGCAGCCTCAGGTACTGTCTGGTGTACAGTTCCATACATGTCTGCGCCCCCATGACAGCCTGAAACATATGCCTGGTGGTACCAGTTGTGGCACTTCTGCCAAGGGCATGATGACCAGTGGCCCTACCATGAGCACCCTGGAACATCTGACTATGTGGTGCCCTGCCAGACATCTGGCTATGCCTGCTGTGACCAGACACAGTAGGCATGGATACCACACTCTCCTGTGCACTACCACCAGCCACCAACTGTCCCTCTGCCATGGCCACTAGTGATAGGGTATGTATAGGCACTGAAACTGTGTAAGGCATTGGGGTGGCTAAGAGGGAGATGGCAAATGGTGTAGTTTTGGCCCCTGACAACCCCACCTGTACCTCAACAGTACTATCATTATATTCGGTGTCTGTATGGACACCAACATCAAATTGCATGCAGGGGGGGACCCTGACCCACCTCGCCACCTGTGGGGGAAAACAAGAAATGCACTTTAAGATCTGCACAGCATTGCATAACAGGGCACACACACACACACACACACACACACACACACACACACACACACACACACACACACACACACACACACACACACACACACACACACACACACACGCACGCACACACGCACACACACACACACACACACACATTTCACCTTAATACCTACCTGTCCATGATTTTACAGACAGTCCCATGTTTATTAACATAAGTTCCCCATCCTGCATCACACTTGGTAACATACACTCATTAATGCCACTCATTAATGTATCATTCCTTTAAATGCCTAGACAAGTGGCCACAACACAAGACCTGTTACTCCATTACCTCCTTGATCTGAGTGGAGTAGGTTTTACATGGCCTCACTGCTGTATTTCAGTATTCACCCTGTGTATGTTCAGATATCATGAGCATGGTCCCTATATGTGAGGGGCTACTACATTCACTCCATAATGTCACACACTGGAGTATCATGTGTAAGTATTGCTCAGTACATGCCAGATATGCTGCTCAATCAACCTATCTTGTAACAACTGTAATATATGGATACACTCCCTGGTGTTGTCTAGTAATTCCCCAGTACATCTGTAGTGCTGCATACATGGGTTGTCATTCACCTCTCTGCTGAATGTGATATTAAGGGTATACCTGGTGTCTACTTTCCCTCCCAATGCATGTTCCATGCTACAGACCTTATTATACTATCAGCTGTCCTGTGATTACATATCAGACAAGTATTCCAGGTGTGTCATGCTTCAGTCCATGTCCATGTATTGCATGATCCCAAAGGGAAGTACTGCCATATGAACAACCCCACAATCACACATGTGCATACATGGACACCCACAGAAACACACCCACATGCCCACACACATCCTACATGCATCAACCTCCCTCCACTTCATCAGATTGAACCTACAAACAAAATAACCACCCACCCACACACACACACGCACACATACAGGTGAGGTTGCACAAAAATAGGACACACAGTCCTCCCATTACCCATCTGTCAACATGCATAACATATGGTACACAACAGCATGCAGTGCAGCTATAGGCAATCCATACTAGCAACAGTATACATGTGTGTGATGCATGGGCTGTGTTAGTAGGTGATGCCCCTTTCCCTGGAAAACACTGAACCCATGTACACAGTATTGCTGTACACCTGTACTGCACCCTGCCATGTACTGTGCACCAAAGCTCACAGGTGTACAACCCATTGCTGAATGTGTAGTACTGTGTCAGTTCTGTCTGCTGTAATGCTCACAGCCCCTATGCTTTTCTATGACACATACCTGGGATGATATGTGGACAGATGTCATTTGTGAACGCCTGATGTCTGGTTTACACATCTCAACATCAGTGGACAATGTATGGCCAATCCAATACTATTACACTGACAACCGTCAGACCATACCGTGGCTATGGGGAGTGTACACACCCTTATTGATATGATGCACCCTCCTTGATCTGCCATGGGACCACATCACCGCATATATTAACAGTACATGAGCCTGATATGTGACATATGTCTTGTACATTCACATGCAGTGTCTATGAAATGTGTTAGGTGTGTGGATGCTGACCGCAATGCATACACTTTGTGTGTGCATATGTGTGTACACCCTTATCTTGACAGTTTGTTGCACCTATTGTTATGTGTACTATAGCAGTCGCTATTCCTGGCAGGGGTATACTAGCATGGGCCATTTGCATTTCCCAGTGTATGGTCAGTCTGCCCTACACATGTCCCCCCAACTCAGCATGATTGCAAGGTCTACTCATGTGCACATCACTTGGTGTTCACACACTGCCGTCACTATTGCTGTGTGGGTAGGGTTACATCTGCCATAGTTCCTGAACCTGCCTGTGTATAGATACAACCATTCTTAGCATCCTTAGGATCCCTGCTGCAGTGTACTGGTGTGTTATGCTGACACACCCTCCCCACCTTCAGCCTTTTTGCAGATGCTGGACAAGTATGGCCTACACATGTGTGTCAGTTTTCATTGTCCCATACACTGAACACCACGTGTTACAGCCTAGTCCCAGCTACTAATGTAGACCACAGTAATACGTTATGCCATAGTGTGGATCTTTAACAGTTGCCATTGTAATACTGGTATATACACTGTTGTTGCACTGTTTAAGAGTGATGTTTCACACATGCCCCTACTGTAGGTCATGCATCCCACCATTATGTTAATCCCTGTGAACACATTTCACAATGACAGGATGTTATTTATCTTGCAGGTGTCTGACATACCCTTCCGATACCCCATCATGGTTACCACTGTGATGCAGTGCATTTAACAGCAACAATATGTGAACATGTACAGCATGCATTATGAGTAGGTGTGTTAGACGTGTGCATGAAATATACCATAGCCATTACATGACTGGTGTATTGGCAAGCATCAACATAAACCATACTCACCAGCTACAGGCTGCTGCCTTGGTGGTATACCAAAGGGACCTACATAAGAGTGTGAGAGATGCGATGTCAGTGGCCACAGCTGTGTCATTGCTATAGGGTGGGTGCAGCATTACCTGTACAGATGTGGATGCATACGCAACAGTGGTCTACTGATGTGCACTGTGCCCTTACCTGCACATTCCTGAGCCAGTGTGTGGGTAGCACCCACCTCCAAAATGGTGTCTGCCAGTTTGTTTGGTGTGCGGACGGGCAGGTGCCATGAGGCTAATGAGGAGCGCCTCAACACGTGTCAGGGGGATGGATGGAATGACCCCCCCCATTGCGAGGTGATTCCCGCCGGACTGCAGCAGCATGCTGACGGGCATTGCAAAACAGGTCAAAACAATGATGGCGGACCTGCTTATAACTGCGGTTACACAGGCCGACATCATTGACCCTGTGGACTAGATCGTTCCACAGGGTGTTCTGCTCCTGCTGCTCATGGGGGGCCCTGCCAAACAGGACAGGGTAGTGCTGAATAAGGTAGTTTAGCACAATGTTGTTTTCTGCCACTGAATATGCAGATAGGCGTCCATGGGACATCTTACCTGAAAGACATAAGGATGGAAACAGGTCTGAGCAACTCATTCAGCAAGGTTACCATAGTTCTTAATGCACATCTCTGTCACCCCCCCACCATATCAGTGACAGCAAACTGTTCACACAACTCAATAGGTATGGCTACAGCTTACCTACCAGTGGAACATATATTGTATTGTACCACTTTTTGTGCTATGTGTTTGTAGCCATGTTCCCTGTGTGGACACTATAATTGCTGGCATGTTATTCTGTGTTATTGGGGATATCTATGCATGCTGGACATGTTTTGGGATTGTGTAGACAATTACTACCCACATATGCTCTATAACAGTGACACAATAGCATGTTTAGGGAATATTTGCCTGCAGAACCACCTCTCCAGCCTCATCTGGCCATGTTAACAGGCCACATCACATATGGGACCCACCTTGGGGCCTCCTCATTTACTGGTCCAACACTACCTTCAGATGGTACCACCTCAGGGGATGTTATGTCCCTCCTCGGGGGCACACACAGACATTATCCTGTCACCTGAGGTCAGGTCCAGGGTCTGTTCCATAGGGGGATCCACAGACACTTGTGGGATGTGCTACATCACCTTGAGGCACCCAGTACACATTCACAGGGTTCGCATGCTCCTCCTGCTTAGCCTCCAGGCCAGGGACCTTCAGGGCCATGGATTGCTGTTGTGAGTAGCAATGGGTGGGAGGCTTGTTCCCATTGTTTCCATATTGGGGCCCATGGGGTTTCCACATCCCAGACCACACACACCGTCCAGAGTGTTTACCTATCACATGTGTCGTATACCACCCCTGTAGGCTGTCTACTACATCTACCAACCCACTCCACCTCCACAAATATAGCTCCCATCCTTCCCCATATTCCCATTCCCTACTTCACAGACAAGGCCAATGTGATCCCAACAAGGGCTTCACATATGACATACCCGTCCATGTTGCACACACTTACAGCTGTATACATCTGTGTGTATTGCTGTGTGTGCTGTTCCCTCACACATAGCATGCAGCTCTGTGGTGGTAATATTGGGGACATGTATTTACATTTATATATGTGTGTGTGTTTGTATATATGTAGACATGCTATAAATATATATATATATATATATATATATATATATATATATATATATACGGTTGTGTGTGTGTGTGTGTGTGTGTGTGTGTATGTGTGTGTGTGTTTGAGTGTGTGTGTGTGTGTGTGTGTGTGTGTGTGTGTGTGTGTGTGTAGATATATATTATATTGTATATATGTGTTTATATATAATTCAACATATGGGTTTCTGTATATCTGTAGACATACATGTGTGTATATATATATATATATATATATATATATATATATATATATATATATATATATATATATATATATATATATATATATATATATATATATATATATATATATATAAATGTACACATATACATACCTATATATGGGGTACATTTAGACACTGGGTCCACAATCTCAAAACTCCTTCCTGCACAGCTGCACTGTTCTTCCTTGCTACAACACAGACAGGTGCCACATATGGACACAGCCTAACATTAGGGAGGTATATATAGGGCCAGATTGCAGATAACCCTAGTACACATCTATGGCATTTCAGCATGCTACAATACATGTTAACCTGAGTGTCCTGCAAGTGATGGGCTCTGGAACCCACGTGTCCATCATTATGCCATTACTTCCACCACCAGTAGTTGGCCACAGTAATATACATCCCTTCCATTACATAACACATGCTATATTGGCTTACATCTTGTCAGTCGTGCTGCTTTACACAGTTGATGGGATTGGCCCACTACCCACAGGGACAGACTCTAATGTCCATAGCAGTTGTTCAGCTGAAGATCATTACGACAGCAACAACTGATGTCACATATATATCATTCCACATCATCTATCCCATTACTATGGACCAAGTACTACAGTCAATTACATGCATATATACTTCAAATACCTGTTTTGGGGATGAGGTCTGTTGTGGATCGTGTCCTTGTAGGAGGGCTTTTTTTCTCTACGTAGCTATGGCCCTAGCCTGCTTTCATTGTTTTCTTTTTTGGTGTGGTTGTGGTTCTGGATCTGTTTTCTATTTTCTGTTTTCTCTTTCTCTCTCTCTCTCTCTCTCTCTCTCTCTCTCCAGTAAATGGATTGAGGTGCTTGAAATAGATTGCAGCATGGCTTTTGTGGGTGATGCACATGATCAGATGATGGCCTCTGTACCAATCAATGTCCTCCACTTACTACCTGCATGCAGCATGCTGTGTAGTACATCCAATTACCACCATCATGGCAACCCACTACTATAAATCCCTACATCATGTGGGCATGGTCCCTTTACCTATCCTGTATGATGGACATCCTTCCTGTGTGTGGGCAGCAGTGTTGCAGACAACAGGTAGCAATACCACTTACAAGAGAATTTGCACACTCAGGCCAACTTCATATTTGTATGAGGTTCCAGAACTACAAACAGAGTGTGAGTACTATTGTTGTATGCATTGTATAACACATGCGTTACAAGGTTTGTGTGTACATACTAGTTTAACATGGACTGCAGTCTGTCTGCATAGCTTTCAACTGTGTGCCTATCCACTTAATGGCCAGAGGTATGCAAGTTATGTTTTGCTTGTCCAACACACAGGTCTTGTGTCAGATATATCACTGGATGTGTGTGTGTGTGTTGAGTGCTATCAGTACATGGCTACATCCATTTGTGTTTCTGACTTCATATTCCTGACTAAGGGTATGTTGCAGACTATCCTGTAAGACCAGTGACTTGCTTAGTGTATGACAACACTATTTCACATGTGGGTCTGTGTTCCAGCCTCTGTCCTCCACCTACATACCAGGCTTTGCCCATATGACATGCTGTCAGGGGTTGTTATGTAGTGGCCTGTGAGTATGTCATGCTGCCATTCCTGCCATCATTCCACTGCTGCTGTTGTGGCCCCACACATATTGTGGGGTTGGGTCCATATATGTGTGGGCTTCATCTACACAATTCATGTGTGCCCTTATGCAGTCCAAAGGCCAGTGTATGTAACAGTGGTATATGGCCATGTATGTCAATCTATGGGGCGGGGATGCACCATAACTAATCTAGGCTGTTACAAAATGTGAGGGGGTATCAGGGGTAAGCTGCCTTAAGGTATCTGGATGTACATTATCATACAATTCACCATGGGTAAATGCAGGCTTACTGCTTCCTGCCATACAGACTGTTCTATTTATCACTGTGATTGTGACGGTTTCAGTTATGCCTTGTTATGTAACAGATACATCCCATTGTGTCAGCTGAGGTCTTTACCCTCTAGGGATTGTGTACAGAGTGTAGATAGAGGCTGCTGGACTATACATCTGCATTGCTTACAGTTGATTAATTGTTATCCTGTGGTCCAGTCTGCCTATACTGTTGTACTACATGAAGGCCTTGGCCTGGACAGCAAGATATATAATGCTTTCCGGAACACTGTATTAATTTATCAGTTTGACAGTTGCATTACTCTGTTTATATGCATTTCAAAGTCTAAACAGCTATATGACATAGCATATACAACTGTAATAGTAAACAAATAAAGCATGTTCATGTATGCAAACCTGTGTGTGGTGTTATATCCTTTGACCTCTCTGTGGGTATATGTTGCAGGCAACAATTGTCTTTTGTATGGGTGACTCATACAGTGTCCAATTGGTAAGGTGGCAACTGCAGGCATACTGTCTGTTCATTATGGTGTGCACCCTCTAAATATGTATCTCCCTATACTTATATCTGTGTGTGTATGTGTTTATATATATATATATATATATATATATATATATATATATATATATATATATATATATATATATATGTATCTGTATATATGTGTCTGTGTATATGTATCTTAGGAATGTTTATTGCTTCCACATTGTACATTCCATATGGTAGCCAGACTGTACTGCATGATATGTTATTGATACCAGCCTGACATCATACAGGTGGGATGGATTACTGTTAACATCTTGTGCCCATGTTGTGCCAGGTCCTGGTTATGGGATTTGCAACAGTTGGTATTGTATTGCAGGGCAGACCTGTTTGGCTGTGTGGGGGGTATCAATACATACAAGATATATGCTGCTTAGGCCCACTCACTCCCATTATCGGTGCCTGTGGTCATATATGTATTTGTTATGTTCTCTTTTATATCTATAGATATATATCTGTGTGTGTATATACATATATATATATATATATGCTGATATATATATATATATATTATATATATATATATATATATATATATATATATATATATATATATATACATATATGTAGACATATATATCTATAGATGTATGCATATATATATATATATATATATATATATATATATATATATATATAGACATTTATTTATATATATATATATATATATATATATATATATATATATATATATATATAGATATAGATATGTATATATCTATTTAGATATAAATATATATATATACACACATACATCTACATGTATAAATACATTTCCTGTACTGTTGAATGACTGCGCTGAATGATATGTTTGTGAAAACATCAGCATTATATATGTCTGAAGTGGCTTAGTGGTAAATCACTTTGACTATGGTGTGCAGCGTCCTGGGTTCAAGCCTTGTAAATGCTGTTTATTTTGTAGCTGGGCAGTACAAGGGTTATTGGATACAGAGTGATTAAGGCACTTTTAAGCAGTTGTAAGCGGGGTTGTGTGGGTTTTCAAGGAGGTAAGCACTGCTAACTTCTGGTTACAGTTTCTTATACTGATTTAGCTTCTCAACTGCTTAACCTGTGTAGGCATTGCTTACCCTCATGCAAACAGGCTTAAACCCAGTTACTGCTGCTTAAAATTGCTTACTCCTGCTTACCCCATGCTAATTTCTTTAAAAGAAATGAAAAAAAGGTTGATAGAAAAGTGGTGAAAAAGGAGCACAAAAAGGGAAAGACAGTAGGGAAGATAGCTAGGGATGTTCAGGAAGGGTGTAGGGAAGGTCCATAGTTGCCCATTTCTTTTACAGCAACAGCTGTGCATATACACTGAACTTGGAGATAGATTTGGACACTCATACCCCTGAGAGAATGGTGAGGACAACAATAACATTTTGTTAATCCAATTAAACCAGATTACATGTGTCCTTTGGACACATGTGTGAAATGGACAGCTATGTATGGGGTGAAATTTTTTGGGGGGAAACAGATTGCTCTTTTCTTTCAGGTGAGAGTGGGATGTTTGGGAGGGATAGTAGGTATATTTGAGGAGGTAGGTTGGGTAGGTTAACAGACAAGACAAACAAGACGCATACAGGGGTGGTATATGACACATGTGGTGGGTAAACACCTTGATGGGGAGAGGTGTCAGGAAATCGGAAGCCCATGTGCCCCCTAGTGGAATCAGTGGGACTGAGGTCCCCACCCATGGGCAGTCACCACTGCACCTTCACAGCCCCGAAGGTGGCTGTGCTGGGGGCTGAGTCGGGCATCCAGGCCGACCCTCTATTCCTGACACACAGCCCTCAAGCTGGTGTAGCAGATCTCTGACCTCCCTGCGGAGCTCACTATGCACCACAACCCAGACTGCTCCCGGGGGGGTGAGCCCCATCCCCTGAGGCAGTTCCACCCAAAGGTGGTGCAGGACCAACATACGAGGAGGTCCCGGGTTGGGCCCCGGATGTGCTGGTGCCCGGTGCCACAGCCAGTTGAGGTGGGACAGGTGGGTTCGCCGGGACCTGCATTCCCATACGTGCTATGGTGTTTAAGTTTTATCAGCATATGTGGGTTAGTAATAGACAACACATTCCAGGATTGGGTATAACAGCATGCATAGATATTCTCAGTAACCCAAACACCAGATATGGAACAGTTGCATAGCAAACAGAACACATGCATGTATTGGGTTACAGTGGTAATTACAACAGCATGCAGGTACATTGATGACAGCATGCCACCAATGTGGGAGTATTTCAACATAGCACATGCATAGAAATAGATTTAAATAATTATCGAACAAAAGGACATATGTCCCAACATTACAGTTAAATCAGCACATACCAACTGAGTTGGATATTTAGTTTATTGTTGCAAATATGGTGTGGGGGGTGTCAATTAACAACTAGTATATTCCCATAGTTCACATAACTTTCCTAATCAGTGCTGTTATCTGTACATTACAAGTATTAGTACACTACCCTATTGCCTTAGTTTGGACAGTGATATGCCTGTCAACAACTATATATGAACTGGTTTTACCTGCAGTATGCACCTCTTACCTGGTATTCCTGTGGAGGAATTGTTTGTAATCACTAACTAACTCTTTCTACACATACTCCCAGATTCCAGGTTGATGTTATGCACATACCTGTCCATCTGTTTTTGCACAGACTCTGGGTATGCATTGACCACATGCAGGTGAACCAGGACATATTTCTACTATTGCCCTCTTAAACCTAAGTGAATTGTACAATGACAGGTTGTTTTCACTGACATTTTCCAAATATGTGCAGGCCTGACAGTCAGTTATATGATGAAATGCTGCCTACATGTCAGAGATTAGCGCACTGATATGCCAGGGGGGACAGGGTGACAGCCAGCAGATATGGACCAAATTACTGGACATTCTGGACATATCTGTACAGTTGTGGGGTATGATTCTGTATGCAGCCTACTACCACTCCCGGGATTCGGACCATGGCTGTGTCTGCTAAAAATATAACACTGTCTATCACAGTTGTGTGTGCTATATAGATATTGCTGTGTATCTCTTATCTGATTACTATCTATAATTCTCCTGTGGTTTTACATTCTGACCTTGTATTACAACATTCTTATACAGGATTTCCTAGACAGTTATATTATGTAGCTCAGTGTGGGTGACAGTGATGAGTAATACCTTATTATTCAGAGCAACTGCAACACTAATAATGCCATACAATACCAGAGTAAACAGTACCAGTACAGGGTATCAAAATTTTATTTCTACGCACAGTGTTCGTATCTGACGGACCTGTGGGAGCAATGTTTGTTAGCACTACCTGAATGTTGCCACACAAATTACCAGATTTCACATTAGTATTATGCACATACATCTCACTCTGTTACTGTACACACTCTGATCACAGCTTGACAACATGGTGGTGTAGATGGGACATACTTGGATTATTACTCTCATAACATTTAGGGGAGTTTCTAGAGTGACAGGATTGTTCTTATAGCTGCCTGACAATCAGTTGTATTTCTTGTTTGTTGCCTAAACATCTGGAATACTCCCACTGATTTCCCAGGGGGACAGGGTGACAGGCAGCAGCTATGGGCCAATTTACTGGACATTCTGGACATATCTGTACAGTTGTGGGGTATGATTCTGTATGCAGCCTACTACCCGTCCCAGGATTCAAACTATGGCTGTGTGTGCTAAAAATACAACAGTTCACATCACAGTTAAGTGTGCCAGTTAGATGTTGCTGTCTGTTTTTTCACTGTTTTCTTTTTATGTCTCTCTCAGTTTTACTATATGACCTCTTGAGATTACACCAGACATATACAGACATTCATACACATTTTATTTATGTAGCACAGTATGGGTAACAGTGCTTAATACAACAGTACTATTAAGTGATTGCAAATCTACATTCCCATTTGATACCAGAGTAAACACACACAGTCCTGCAGTTAGACCTTTATTGCCAGGCTATTGTGCTTTTATTTACATACAACCTATATGAGACTCTTTCTGCAATATTCTTTGGTGTATGCAGTACATGCCTTAAACAATACAGGTTTTATACAGGCAATTAACTTACTACTACTTTTAGATTTATTTCCTATGACAGTACATACAAGAGTATTACTAACCTGTCTCGTGTCGCAACTGCTCCAATCGACATCTATGGGCCTCCTGGTTCATGGCCCGCTCACATGCCACTGTGAAAGACATAAGAGGAATATTTAGCTATAGCTATCGATAATATACATGAGCTGGCAATTATTAAACAGGGAGTGGACTGATACTTACACATGGCTGGGACATCCCCTGCCCTCCTAGCCTCTTGGATCCACTGATGCAAGAGATCCCCTTTTGCTGCTTCAGGTCGGGATAGTGATGCCTGACCTGCCACCAGTTTGGGGTATGCCAGTGGCACTGGTAAGGTTATGGACGAGATGGTCCGAGGCTTCCACTTTGTATTGGGAACCCTGGTACTGGCCCTGCAGCAGTCTCTGGTCATGGTCTTTCACAAGGAGTCCTGCCATGATTCTGGACTTCTGGATGCCCCAGCACTGCACCCAAAAGTGCACACCCTCTCCCATTCCAGACATAGTGCCTACAAGGGGGAGCTACAACCAGTTATGAGATGTATTCCCACCTGTTGGGTTTAAATTGGGCTGGTTTTCTGCACTTTGCCATGACTGGATGGTTTTGAAAATGCTAAGCTATGGGCAAGCCTGCTTACCTAACACTGGCATTGTGTAAAGGGGTATACCAATGGGCAGATTGAGTTAGCTAGCCTACACATTGCTTACACCTACTAAGCTGGGCTGTGCAATACTTATCATTGTGTGATATTTAAGTTGCATTATATTTGCATTGTGGCATTGATTTATTTTTCATTACATGTTATATATGTGTTTGGTATCCATGATTAATGTGTATGTACACTGTGTGGGGTCCTTGTGTTTATTAGGGGATTTCAATGCTTTATTACAATGACAACTCACATCTGAGCTTAATGCAGTACTACAGTTCACATATTTATGTTATGTAGTAGGTTAAACAACATAAGACTGCATATAGATTCCTTTCACATGTTCAGTTTGAATTTCCTATAGTGAGGCTCTGTTTGGTGATACCTCAATTTTTGTACTGCTGTGATGGCTTAGTGGTTAAAAACTGTGACTATAGTGTACAGTGTCCTGGGTTCAAGTCTGTTCAGACAAAAGGCTGTTTATTTTGTTTTTGGCCAGTACAGCGGCTGTTGCATATAGAGTGATTAAGGCACATTTAAGCATTTGTAAGCGGGTTTGCGCGGGTTTCCCCGAGGGTAAGCTATGCTAACCTTCGGTTAAGTATGCTTACAGAGAGTTTGCTTCAATGTTGCTTAACCTCTGTACGCATTGCTTACCCCCATGCAAATGGGCTTAAACTCACTTACTACTGCTTAAATATGCTTACTCCGGCCTACTACTGCTTAATAGTGCTTACACTTGCTTACTAGTGCTTACTCCCGCTTACCACCACACTAATTTAAACAGTAATGTCTAATGGTTCTTGGGAAGGTGGTGGATTTGGAAACTGTATGGAGTTATCATTCATTACACAGTTTACCTTCCATTTGTATCCCTGATTCCTGTGTACATATACTGTATGAGGCATTTGTGATTATCTGTGGACTTTTCAACATTATGACAATGACACCCCACATCTGCATTTCATGCAGTACTCCAGTTCACAAATATATGTTACAAGTATATAAATGTTATAAATATATGTTATTGTAGGTTATGCAACAAAATAAATTGATCATACAGTGATTTGACATGGAAAATGGATTGCATTTGAGTGGGACTCGAACTAGGAATGACAGCTCATAAGGCGAATGCTCTGCCCACTACACTATTGCTGTGCTGCTTCATTTGCATATATCTTGCTTTTTATCCTCTTGTGCTATTTAAGCTGGATTAACCATAGCTAAGCGATGAGCAAACCCACGCACCTACAGTTAAATGTAATCTGTTTCATAAAAAAAAAACTTTATAATTAATGTTTTAACTATTGCTCTTGTAAACATGGGGGAATGTTACTGGTGGTATGCGAACAGCTATGAGTGGTCTCACACATTCTTATTCATACTCTGCTGTTCTTTATTGCAGGGGCATGCATATTCTGAGAGCTCTGCTCTCAGACAAGCCCCCTGCACTCATACATGCTCCATGTCCATTTAGGAGCTCAGGCAGCATGTCTTCATTAATATGTATGGCATGCTGCTGTCCTGCTCCTAAATGGCCACTTCTGTGCAGGACTAAGCTAGTCCTGCATGGAAGGATAGTGAATCCGGGGGACAGTTGGATCATTCAAAAATAATAGTTTGCGCGCCTGACAGATTATTCTGTTAGTGTTAATACTGTGAACTACTTTTGCTGAAAATCACTTTTAATGCTAATGGAGTTTGTACTTTTCCCCCACTGTTGTGAAGACTTGAAATTGTACAATTTTTTGAAATGTGGGGTAAAAGTGAAGCAAGTGATAAGCTCTGTGTAAAAGAAAAAATACTTTAAATTCTCTGAAAGTGTTTTTTATTGATTTAGTTTTGTGTTATTGTCACTGACTGAAACCTTTTCACTTCAATGAATTGATGTGACTATGATTATTTTGTGAGTGGGATCTGGATATATATAGCAAGTGAAATTACATAGATCCATTAAGAAGCAGAGACAGTGGTCACAATGAAATAACTTATTCGAGTGTTAGAAAACAGCTGTTAGAACAGGCGAGATTCTTTAATTGTTTTGAAATCATTGTAAATCGATATGAAAAGCTGTACAAAGCCTATAATCAATTTTCAGTATAGATGCAGCAAAGAAATGAAATGAAATGTGAAAAAATATAAGAGAACATTTAGTTGCTTTTTCAGTGAAGATGTAACAAAGATTAGAAAAGTGTAAACTGGACAAAATATGTAATTTGTTTAGTAAAAATCAGCAGAGCTTTGACAAGTGTTATATGTTAAGCATACAGACACACAGACACAGACAGATACACACACATAAACACATACATGTTTGCAGCAGAAAAGTGTGGAACTCCTTATATTGGCAGTAACTATATTAACTTAAAACTTGAGATGTTCTGGGTATCTAAGAAACCTTCCCCAAGTGGATGTTATTTTGTTTCAACATGTTGCTTCAGCAGGAAAGTAAAAAGTGTGACTCCTTTTCCAAACATAAAGACAGAGCAAACTGAATATTTACTTATATCGTCTCATTCCATACTGACCTTCTGGAGGTTTCATTTGGTCTGAACCTTCCTGAAAAGTGCAATGCAGGACACTTCAGTCAGTATTTGAGTCTCTTTTGGAGAATTCAGTGGACAGTATGCACTCAGTGCAATGAAAAAAAAAAAATTCTTGGACTGCATATGAGAATAGAGGCTGCCTGCTGCTGCCTGTCATCAGTAACTTTATTTTTATGCATTTTGCCTGTCATCCTCTTACAACTGCGAAACTATCTTATGAGTAAGAGATAAACAAGTTATAGTTATTCACAGTTAGTGGTAGAAGTAGAACTAGCATGCTGATCACCTTTGTTTTTCTAATGCCATTTGTCTGTTCAAAAACATTTATTTCTTATTTCCGAGCACAAGACCATGGTTGCCTCTATTTTTTTTTTCTTTAAGTAGAATTGCTGAATTTCTTTAAGTAAATTATTGTATTGTGCAATTTGACAAGATTGCGGTTATTTTTTTATTAATGTATACTAATATAATTATATAAAACTTGGAAATTGTCAGTATTAGCCACCTTTTCAAGCTATCTTCTCATTGCTTTCATAAAGTAATAACACAGCTGTCTCATTTAAAGCATGAATACTGTTCACGGATGTGTCAGATGTCATATTGTTCTACCTGGTGACAGCATGTCCCATAAAAGCAAGACTTAGGCCATAAAAATTAAATGTTTATTACTAGACCATCAAAAAATTCACTATGTGTGTGTGTGTTGATATGAATATGTAAGTGTTATGAGTGTGCATATGTGTGTGTGTGTGTGTGTGTGTGTGTGTGTGTGTGTGTGTGTGTGTGTGTGTGTGTGTATGTGTATGTGTGTGTGAGAGTGTACATGTCTAAGTGTGCTTGTTCACCTATACATGTGTGTGCATACATGCATTTGTGTATGTATACGTGTATGTGAGGCTGTGTGTAGTTAATAAGAAGCAGTTACTTTTATTAAGAAAGTATTTAAGGTACGGGGCTAAAACTGAAATATATACAATTTTGGGAAGTAAATAGCTATAGCTATGCTCTCCATTGGGTACAGCATGAACCTTATTTTGGTGTGGCTACTATTCATCAACGGTCAAGGCAGCTATGCTTGTTTGCCATATTAGCTTAAGGCTGAGCACCTCACATATATTTTTGATAGCAGTACAGTTTATATGGCTGTCTCTGTACATACATTTGTGAGTGTGTGTTATTATTCATATAACATAGAAGCAGTTGCTTTTATTTAGCCAACAGTAAAAGGCACAGAGTTGAAACTAAGATATATGAAATTCTAAGTCAGTAGTTAGAGATATGCTCTCCACTGACATAGTATGAACCTTATTTTGGTGTGGCAGTACGGGTCAAAGGACAAGGCAGCTATATTTGTCTGCCATATCACTTTAAGCCTAAGCACTTCACATATATTGTCACCAGCAGTACAGTTTGTAAGACGGTGCCTACAAAATGTATTCCACATTGCTTGCAATATTGACAAGCTGGCAATCTTTGTTAATAGCTGACTTGTTTATTTTCATTAACATAGTACCTTACAGAAATAAGCAAAAGAACATTTTCAATTTTAGAGGGATGCATGTGCTACCTTCTTGTGCCACTTATTTACTTTAGCATACTCATATGTAAGCATCAAAACAGAATTTGTTATTTTAAACTGTAAAGCAAGACAAATCCCAAATAACACCCTGTTAACAAGGAGACAGAAAAAGTTTCTAGATTCACTCAAAAAAACTTGGCACCCCAAAACATTCAGAAAATGGTTTATTTTGCAAAGTTAAGCTCTTTCATTCCATTAACATGCAGGGACTTCATTAGAACTGATAAAAATCATTTTACAAGTATTTAAAACCTAATAGGAAATTGTGTGACTAGAACAGCTAATCAAATTAATACTAATAATTTGTGTTATGACAATGTTAAAAATCACATATAAAAATATGAATACATAAAAAATTGTATTTAAAATGAAGGCTGTTACAATTTGGAAGCCCATAATTGTAACACACTAATTATTGATAAAACATCATTTAATTTCTGGATAAACACTTCTATCAAGCCTAAGATGCTATTAAAATTCATGATATTCCAGTCTGTATTCCCAACCCCACTTCTCACATTTCATGCTACCATTAAAATACAAAAATAAATAAATAAATAAAATAATAACACTTCTTATGCTTCTTACATTGTAAGTTGTGTTTGAAGAGTGCATTGATCTTATTATGGTTCTTTATGTCATAACAACTTTCATAAATGTATTTTTCAGAACCCGATCCAGTTTGCTAACATAAAGCCCAAGCAAAAATTGCAGAAAGCAATCTATACAACTCCAAAAATATTACAATCATAGGCGCACTCCTATCTAAACTCAAAGTAGGAACTCATCAGTTTCAAAACCTGACCTTCATAAATATACTTGCATTGCTGGCTGCAACCACACTTAGTCATCCTTAACTTGCTGTTTGCTATGGTGGTTAAACTATTGTCTGTTTTGAACCTTTCTTTAGGATTCAGGTGCCTCTTATAAACAAAATGAGGACCATTTCCAAGAATTTGCTAACATCAGAGACACAATCCATCACTTTCTAGTTGTTAGTAACTATTTGTCTTAGTTTACTACTACAATTTCCATACTTAATAATCACAGTATATTCATGGTTGATAGTCGCTGACTTCTGTTTAGTAGTACTATCCAGGGGTCTACCTAATTCTAGAAAAAATGCTGATGTTTTTTACACACTTAATTTCATTTAGCAATTTAATTGGGTAGCCTCTTGTAATGAACATGTCATGTCAATGTCCAACATAAATTGGTCATCCTCTGAAAACTATTCTAGACACCTGTACCATCTGACCCTTATTAAGACTTTTTTATGATGGAAGGGGTGGTTTACTAGAAAAATGCAAAAATGTGTTAGACAATGTAGGCCTTCTATATAATCTCTAGTTGAATTTATGATGATGGAAATTTTTTAACAACATTACACCCAGATAGTTATTATTTTTGACAGAGTATGTTTAAAGAAATCAGTAGTAGAATTAAAGTATGTAATAAAATTCTCTTACTATGATTCTGATGTTAGCAAAGTTCCTGGCAATGGTCCCCATTTTGTTTATAAGATGCACCAGAATCATAAAGAAAAGTTCAAAAGAAGTAGTAGTTTAACCACCATAGGAAAAAAAAAAACAAGTTAAAGATGACTAAGTGTAGTTGCTGCTAGCAATGCAATTACATTTATTTTTTTTTTTAAATATTTTTATTCATTTCCAAAAACAAGAAAACATGAATGCAGGTTATTTATGACAATGAAGTATTTACAAATTATTTAAAAAGGTAGGCTAAAACCTCTAAACAGATATCAAACATTAAAACCAAAATAAAGTATTTACAAGGGTGTCTATTGTTGACATATAATTGACTTTCTATACAATTGTTTTTTTGGACGGCAGTCCGAGGTATTACCAATTGAGGAGGCTATAGTGACCTTTGTCAAATTGGAAATTGATGTTAATACTGTTTGTGTTGAGCCCAATTACACTGATATTTTAATGTGTGTCAACAATGGGGGGGTGTTCATTGTAATGAATGTATGATATTGCATGATGGTGTTATGTGTAACAGCAACAATAACAATTGTTTAGTAGATGGTGATGATCGTGAAGTGAATGACTCTGATGATACAGGCAATTTACATGAATTAGTATCGCCTCATTGTATTAGTGACAATAGTTGTAATAGACTAGAGTGCAAGCAAAAAGATATCACATATGGGTGCACAAGTGACAACTCGATTGGGTTATGTGTTGAGTGTAAAATTATCAAACAACAAGGTTTTTTTATATACAATTACACTGATATGATAGTTGGGGATGTGCATTTTCAATTGTTTACGAAAGGAACTAGTTTTGTACCTAGTTTCAGATTGGATGTTTCCCAGGTTTTGATTAACATTAAGTTGTTTATGAGGAGACTAAACCTGGAGTTGTATTTTCATGACAAGAAGGAGACGGATTGTAACAACTGTGATTCCAAGTTAAAAAGGAAGAGTATATTTATACCACCCAGTAACAATGTTATTTCAGTTCTGGAAAATCTCATGGAGTTTGAGGTTAGGAGAATATGTGGTAGAAAGGATACTAGTTCTGACAACCTGACCCCTGCAGAGAGAAGTGTTCTTAAAGAGCTTGAATCATCGAATAGTATTAGATGCATGAAACCAGATAAAGGTGGGGGAATGGTGTTGATGAACCAAATAGATTACTCGACATCTATGATGGGCTTACTTGCAGATGCAGATACTTACACAAGGGTATCGGTTAATGAAATGAACGTGGCCTACAAAAGAATTGATTTGTATTTATTGGATGCTTTATTTCAAGGTGAGATAACAGAATCAGAATTTGATTTTCTTACAGTTAGATACCCTTTTACCCCAAATATTTTTGGTATACCTAAAGTGCATAAAGGGTTGGAGCAGCTACAATTTAGGCCAATAGTATCTGCCAGGGGTTCTAAGACTGAACCCCTTGCAGCTTTTGTGGATGAAGCTTGTAAAATAATTACTAGTGATGTAGTTCATATCATCAAGGATTCTTGGCACTGTTTGGAGAGGTTGAAGGCTTTTGGTAAGTGTACTAGGAACTTTTGTTTTTTGACAATAGATGTGGTCAATTTGTTCTCGGTCATTCCGCATAGTGAAGGCATGGAAATGTTTCGTGATAGTTTATTGCTTAGTTCCAGTTTTGACAAAAGCAAAATTAATATTACTTGTGATTTGATGGAAACTGTTTTGAAAAATAATTTCATTAAATTTGAAGGTGAGGTATATCAACAGTGTTCGGGAGTAGCTATGGGTGCAAGATGCGCGCCAGTTTTCGCAAATCTTGTACTATTGGCATGGGAGAGAACTTGTATTTTTCAATCCAGATTTTGGGAGAAAGTAGTGTTGTATAATAGGTATTTGGATGATTTACTCATCCTATGGGATGGTGATGAGAGCAGTGTTATTGAGTTTATTGAATATATTAATTCTTCCACTAGTTTTTTGCGATTCACCTACACATACTGTGTGGATAGAGTGAATTATTTGGATTTGACAATTTTCAAGGATGGTGAAGGATTGGCTAGTACATTATACAGGAAAGATAGCTATTCCAACTCCTTCTTGCATTTTTCCAGTTGTCACCCCTATTATCAAAAAAGAGGGGTGGCAAAGGGACAAATGGTACGGTTATCTAGGATAATCAGTGATGACACTCTTTTCAGAGAGGAAATGTACAAGCTTGTGGGTATGTTTATGGATAGGGGGTATCCACTTAATCTTTTATTAAAGGTTAAAAGGGAAGTAGTTAGGAAAAGGAATACTGTTTTTGTGCCTATATTGAGAAGTGAAGGTAATGTGGTGAGTAGTATGGATTTGAATAAGGATATAGGGAATGATAAAGCATGCTTGATTCTTAACTATAATGAGAAGGCCACTGTCATTGCAGCATCGGTACGTGAAGTGTGGAATCACTGTATAGATAATGACACCAAGGACATAATTGGGAAGGCACCTAGGATTGTGTTTAGTAAAGGTGTAAACTTAAAAGCAATTATGGAAAGAGTGCCCAGGGTCAGGAAATCAAATATGTCCAAGTGTGGTAGTTGCAGAGTTTGTAGATTTATCAGTGAGGGTACACACTTGGTTGTAAAAGGTTTTGATCGTACAATTGCGTGCCCAGGTCAGTGTAATTGTAACACAAAATTTTTAGTTTATGTAGCTTCTTGCGTTACGTGTGACGCATTCTACGTAGGGATGACTACACGTAGGCTGCGTGATCGAATAAGTGAGCATGTACGCAGTATAAAGAATAAAGATGCACACAATGCTTTGTTTATACACAGTTGTCAATGCAAGACTTTTAAAAAATTCTTGTTTTTTGTCATTGACAGAGTATATGAGGACCAAGGGGGTGACATTACCAATAAGGTGGCCCTTTTAGAAGTTCAATGGCAGGTGAGATTAAATGCCATGAGGTGTCCTGGTATTAATGAATGTATATCCATCAAACCAGTGTTAAAACAAAAAGCAAGTTGTATTTAATTAAATGGGTGATTGCATTGTATTATGCTGTATGCATTAAATCTGTTTAACAGAGTCATCATTTTAAGGTTTTTAGGCTGAAACATGTGCATTTACATTCATACATTTGTAGTTTTTTAACATAAAAGTGTATATGTATAAGAGTATGTGTTATAGTATGTAGTTTAATGGTTGTGATTTATTTTGTGTTTGTATGGTTGTCATTCCCTTTTAGTATTGTATTAGAGTAGGTTCTGTATTTTTAATTGGGTTGAGGCAGTGCTTGGGCTCATTGGTGCATTTAAAATGTGATGTCACTGTTTAACAAGCTTTAATTATGGTATAAATATGTTAATTGTGATGTTTAAACCGACTCTGAGGATGCCTTTTTAGGTGAAAGCGCTTAGTCGGTGGACGTGTCAGTGAATAAATTCTCTTGGTTTTTTATTGTTGGTCCTGGGTTCTGTTTCCTGTTGTTGCCTTTTGTTATTATTTTTTGCAACTTTGCTGTGCCCTTTCGTAGGGTTGCATATTCTGTTCAATGGTCCCCATTTTGTTTATAAGATGCACCGGAATCATAAAGAAAAGTTCAAAAGAAGTAGTAGTTTAACCACCATAGAAAAAAAAAAAAACAAGTTAAAGATGACTAAGTGTGGTTGCTGCTAGCAATGCAATTACATTTATTTTTTTTTTTTAATATTTTTATTCATTTCCAAAAACAAGAAAACATGAATGCAGGTTATTTATGACAATGAAGTATTTACAAATTATTTAAAAAGGTAGGCTAAAACCTCTAAACAGATATCAAACATTAAAACCAAAATAAAGTATTTACAAGGGTGTCTATTGTTGACATATAATTGACTTTCTATACAATTGTTTCCTGATTATAAACTGCTGCAGTCATTATTCTCCAATATTTCAGTTACTTTTTGACATGCTACGTATAATGATGTAGTTCTTTCAGTTCTTCCTTTAATAGTGTTCATTTCCAATTGCGATACTGCTGACACCATATTCATGAATTGCTTAAAAGTTGGAGAAGCTTTGGATTTCCAGTTTGATGTAATGTTCTTCCTTGCAATAGCTAGGAGAGTCCATAAGATTACATATTTTATTCTTGGCACACAGTCGGGTACAGGTGCATTAAACAAAATAATAGATTTGGAAATCTGGAATTTATCATTGAATACCATTTGCAGAAAATAATTTATTTTATCCCAATATGGTTTAATCAAATGGCATTCATAGAACATAAGTTGCCAGTCTGCTTTTATTGATAAATCACATCTCCAGCAGCCAATATTTTCTTAAACATAAGTTCCATTTTATGAGGGGTTACATAAGATCTGTGTATGAATTGCCATGTAAAAAGTCTCCAATGTAATGAAAGTGATGTCTGCTTTGGAGAGAGAAGAATTCGTTTTTTATCTCTGTCATTTGGCACATGTCCATTAACTGATCTATAATAATTCCATATTTTGTCATTATTATGCATTTTTATTTTTTTGTTTTTTTTATAAATAGATGATAAGAATCCCTTTCCAGTAATGGGTTGATTCGTTAGTAATATTATATGTTCTATAAGGTTAGGAACATTTTGTCTTATTGATGGATGCATTGTTTCTTGTTTGCTTAATATATACTGTCTTAATTCTTGTATATGCAACCACAAACTATCTTCCATATTTAATTTCCGTTTAATCTGGTCTATTGTCAGAGGTTTTCCAGAGTTTAGCAATTGATGCCAATATATTAATCCTTTTTCTTTAAGCATGTTGACTACTTCCATATTAAATGTTAATATATTACCTTGTGTGTACGCTACTGGATATAAAAGACATGACCATGCTTTAATATCAGGATTGCTATTAATAAGATTTTGGAAAATTTTTAATGTATAAGTAATGTATTTGGAACTTATATTTTTATTCTTATGTATCATCATATATTCCTTCATCAGCCATAGAAAATTGTTTGGTATGAAATCTGTATACTTATTTGCTACTACAAATCCTGATTTTAACCAGATTCTCTCATGAACTAGCTTCCATTATGATGTATATTTTGTATTTAGCCATAATGATATTGTTTTAATAATGGATGAATGCAAATATATTTCTATGTCTGGTAAACCTATGCCACCTATATCCCAGTCATCTAGATGATACTTCATAGCTATCCTTGTTTTTTGTGGATACCATAGGAATCTTACCATTAAATCATTTAATTGTTTTAGGTGTGATTTAGCTGGTGGCAAAGAACAAGCTTGTATGACATAAAGAAT
>NC_056735.1:1908750690-1908765690 GCF_019279795.1 Protopterus annectens
GGTTTCATTGCTAAGGTCCCTATGATAATGAAAAACAACAACAGATCAGTCTAAAAATCAGAAAAGCTTAGTGTGATGAGAGTGATTAGGAAACCTTCAGAAATAAGGCTTCTGCATTACAATAAGTATTTCTGAATCACAGAGTTCATCTTAATGTTTACATAATAGACAGTAAAGCTGCATTAATACCTAACATCTGTCTGGTGCAGCTAATTAGATATTAAATGTCGTTTATATAATATTTATTAATGTTACATAATTTTCATATTTCCGTACATACGTCAATAATTAGACACCACCTGCATGGCTACTTAGTTTTATACAGAAGCTCACAAGTTGATGAATAAAATGTTGCTGATAGCATATTTACAGATTAAAATGTTATGGAGGACGTGAAAGTTGTTCATAAATACTGCAGTAATGTATCTTTACTGTGATTATTGTGATTTATAAAACCTAGCTTAAAATACAAATCTTATAAGTGTAGCTACAGTCAAGATTTGTTTGTGCTAACAGAAAGCCATTTGTATTCCCTTTGTAGTACTTATGGTTCTAGAAATATAAGTATTTGTTTTGAACTGAAAGGGAATAACTTGTTTTTTTTTTTTGTCATATGTTTTAGGATGCAACCATTGGAAGTTACAGTACAGGTTTGGAAGTTAATAGTACAAATTTTCCTTTGGAGGTAAGATAGTTATTTCCTGAAGTATTAAATGTGTTCATAACTTGCAGAAGTATTAACAAAATGTATTTTTGGCATTATAACATATTATTAATGTTAGATGCCAAAACAGTCATTCTGTCTGACATTTAAAAAAAGATAGATAGATAGATAGATAGATAGATAGATAGATAGATAGATAGATAGATAGATAGATAGATAGATAGATAGATAGATAGATAGATAGATAGATAGATAGATAGATAGATAGATAGATAGATAGATAGATAGACAGATAGACAGACAGATTAGATAGATAGATAGATAGATAGATAGATAGATAGATAGATAGATAGATAGATAGATAGATAGATAGATAGATAGATAGATACAGATATATTTTGTTTTACTACTGCAGTTAACCTTACATTTCACAAGTATGTCTAGATACAGAATGGCAAGAAACTTCTCCAGATGAATAACAAAATATATGATATGCAGACAATCACTTATTGTTTTAACAGAAAAGCTACAGTGTTTAATAGGACACGTGAAAGATTAAACTTCATTAAACCTTGTCTGGTTGAATTTTTTATTTATTATATTGCAGTAGAATGCACTGATCTCTATGGAATATTTACAAACTCAGCCTGGGAGTAGTGTCTAGTTAACTGACTTGCTCAGAGTCACATAGGCAAGAGGTACTGAAGGAATCAAACCCTTGTACCACTAGACTCCAGAAAACAACCTGTTAGCAGCTTTTGTAATCCTCTAAGCCAACTGCCAGACAACTTAATCAATTTCAGTCAATGTTTGCATCCACCATACCTTTAAAAAGAAACAATACACATTTTTCTGTATAATTTAACTTGCAGGTTATGGGGGAGAACTGAATGCCCACAGATAGGTGCAAAAAAGTTTGCTGCCACCAAACACATTTTAGTTTTTTTGTTACAGATGAAGCGTTAAGTTTAACAATGGAGATTTGCTTTCCCTTGAGCAGTAGTGTTAGAAACTATGTTCTTTTTTTGAAAAATGCATAGCATGGGTGAGTGGGTTTTGATAGAATTATATAAAGGAACTAATTATAATGCAACTGTGATTTACTGAAAGATATGGTAACCTTTCTGTACAATAACTAATCATATCATAATATAATAAATATAATTGCTATTTTATCTGTTTTGCCAAACTTATCTTTTCTCCCAAGTAGAACTTTTATTTGTTATCTCATTTATAGCACCCAGTCAGGATGTCCCAGCACTGCTCATTAAAACAACTGTCTGAACAATTGCTTTTAGGATGAACATCTTGGAAAAGAAATCAATATTCTACCTCATCTATACAAATTCACCCTGATACTGTATAGCCATATGACTGTGCTCTGAAAATAATTAAGTCACCTCTTAAAGCATTTTTCAGAAATATAGAGCTACCATCTTTGTTGCCATTTGAAACCATTTTTTATCAGACACTAATCCGGAAAGTGCATAAGGTGTCATCTTTCAACAGTCCCTAGACTCTGGTCCCTGATACACTGAGTATAACTTTATTGCTTTGATGTGGTAAGTTACAGCTGTGACAGACAATAGTGATGAGATGTGTACCCTGCCTGCCCTCAGACCCCTCTTTCCTTAAGCATATCTCCTTTTGATATTTGGTGCTTTCATGCTCTTACTCTCTTCTATTGTATCCACTAACTTATCATAACAATATTTTTGAAAGATTTCCTCTCACTTTCAAATATAGTGTTATCTCACTGTGTGCTATACCATTCCTATTGGATATCATTTATTTAGTCCATATATCTCATCTCCATTGCCTTCGACCAATTATAAGCATTCATTAATGTGTTATCTCTGTATCAGCGCAGCACTTCTGCTGCACCAAAATTGTGCTTAAAGTCCGCTGACACTTCAAGTAACAGGCCTACCTTAAAACATCTATGATGTTTAAATAACAGAATATTTTCAGAATATTGACCCAAAGATTCAATAAAATCCATGTATCTCCATGAAGAGCCTACACAGAATGTACCCATGTACACGGCCAGAGTTCCTCCTTGGCAGAGCTCCATACATATTAATTATGGTGTCTTGCTGAGGGAGATCACAGTAACATGGAAACTTAATCCATGTAAGCAGCACTGCCAGAAAACTTTGGGACAGTTGGTAAGCACAGCACAATACCTTTCGGCCCATTAACCTGGACCAAAAGCTGAACAACAGATATTACTTCATGAAATTGCAATTTTAATTTTTTATTTTTGTTTTTACATTTATGTGTTTGTTTGCATGGTGTAGTGCATTCCCTAGCTATGCTTAGTGTTGCTCACATATACAGTAGATATCTAAAAATATAAACTGGATGTATTCAATTTTAATAATTTTTTTTCATGTGCTTGTTTACGCAGTGGAGCACGTTGCTTAGCTATGCTTAGCTGTGCTTACATATACAGCAGACATCCACTAGACATCTAAAAATTGAAAGCAGATGTATTCAATTGTTGTAGTCCTGCAGTGCTTAGCAATGCATAAACCCTCGCAGTGAAGCTGCACTACACTTAAGGCACCTTTGTAGTGTATGTGAAGATATACAACCTCCCATCACTATCCTAATGGCTAGACAGGTTGAATCATACTCTACTGTGTAGTAGGTTTCAGGTTCAAGTCTTGAGCAGTCATATTTTACATTTATTGCTGTAAAAATGTGTCAGGTGATAAAACATTGTTTTAGTTTAAAATAAAATACAATGTTACATTTAGAAAAGCTGCATGAACCTAAGCAGTGCTTAAACATGGTCAACAGCCTATTCTCATTTACCCATTGCTAAGCTTTGCTTACACGTGGTTTTTGTGTGTTTGGATGATGCTAAGGGCCACTGTACTTTTTTAAAGTTACAGCATGACATGCAAGGGTGGGAATGCAGCTTATTTAAAGCCCAATAGGTGGGACTCTCACATAATTCTTTGGTGTCTTAACTTACTGTAGATATGCCTGGTGCTGTTGGTGAAGGAGTATGCTTTCATGTGCAGAAGTGAGGAGTGCAGGAGTCCAGAGTATTTGGTTGGACTCCTACAGGACAACTACCGGGACTCAAAGTATAACTCTGAGGCCTGGGATAATTTGGCCAGGGGGCTAACCAGTGCTACTGGTATACCCCACACTGATGATCAGTGTCATCACCACTACAATGACCTGATGTGTAGGAAGAGAGGAACCTTGGACACCTGGGTCCAAGAGTCTACGGGGGCACACCCCACAGATATTTATGTATGCTTGCTAGTAATTTAGAAATATATAAGCGGAATCTGTGCAAAATTGGCATACATAATGGTTTGCTTCTTGTACAACAGCTGAAGAAGAGAGGGTTGCAGTGTCCAGTCCCATGCAGGGTGCTTGACCAAGATGAGGCAATCGTGTGCTAAGTAAGAAAACATCAACGTAATGACTCAATGCATAATGTAATTATGCAATAAAGTAATTACAGAGTTTGCAGTCTTAACAGTCAGGTATGACATACCTGGGACATCTTATATTCTTATTAATGTATCACTGACTACCTGAAATGGTAAAGCAAGTTAAAGCAAGTAAGCATGCAGTACTGTGCAGTATAGCTTCCAAACATCAGTTAATGTTGGGGTCTAACCACATTAAGAGTCACTGTCCTGTTCTCCTCCTTGTCTGAAATATGTTGGAGGCTACATTCAATAAATGAACAGGGTATATGGGTTAGTTAACAGAAGTCCTACACAGCTATCCATGGCCTACATGCCAGAGTTAAAGCAACATTAATCAATACATTATAAAGGGTGATGGTGGTTTGATAAGTAATGTTTTCAAATAAAGTTTTCACTATTCATATCTTCACTGCATGTGTGTTCTAATGTGACACCAGTCAAGTGCTACATGTAACTGAATAAAGAATGCAGCAACAAATGTCAGAAATGAATGTAGTGAAATAGCCAGAGTAAGGTTCAAGCCTGTGTTCTGCTCATTTTGTCTACAATATTGCTGTATATTCCACTCAGTCAATGAACATAGTGTATGGTTAAGTTAACTAAAGTCCTAGAGAGCTATTCATGTGTCTAAACATCACAGTTTAAGCAACATTATCAATAAAGTTTAAATGGAGATTGTGCTTTGATAACTAATCTTTTAAAAAAAAGTGCTCACTGTTCCTGCATTCATGGCATGTGTGTTCTAATCTGACACAATTCAACTATTAATGTAAATGAATAATGAATGCAGCAACAAATGTCTGAAATAAATGTAGTGCAATATATAGAGTAAGGTTCAAGCCTGTGTTCTGCTCATTTTTTTCTGAAATAATGCTCAGTAAATGAGTATGGCATATGGGTAAGTTACCTGACGTACTAGACAGCTATTCATGTGAATAAATGACAGATTTTAAGAAACATTCCATGGGATTCAAGAAGCTCAGTGCAAGGATGGTTTTGGCCTTGCGCCGAGTATCCTCACTACAGATGGTGCAGCAGCGCCATATGAATATGTATGCGGGCGTGCCACCACACCCTCGACGTGCACAGGAAATGTGAGCGAGTGCAGGGGGCATGTACAAGTCCTCTATGGAAGTGTAAACATGCCATGACAGTTGCACAACCTATTATGCTTACTAGTAGAGCCCGCCTCTAATAGTCAGTCAGTAATTCAGTGTCCGTGGATACCAAAATGCATGCTAAGCATACAAGAGTGTCCATGAACAGTGAAATAAAATCAAAGTAGTAAACAAACAAGCACATAGTGGAATGTTGAGCCCCGTCCCTAGAACTTTCATAATTAGATTCCCCATGTCCCTATTATACATTTGAATTGCTGCAATATCAAAGGTGTAAGCAAAGTGCAGCGTGTCTGCCCTACACCAAGTGTAGCTTACACATCAAAATCATTCAAAATGGGAAAAACATGCAGAGTCAGTGTAAACGTCAATAGTGTAGTGTTTAGAGCATCCGCCTAATGAACAGGCATTCATGGTTCGAGCCCAACATTAGCACATATCATTTTCCATGTGGAATGAATGTTGTTTTGCTGTAAAACCAACATAAGAGTATCACATGAGATATTTAACTAAATGTCATTCAATCAAAGTGGCACTTTCACAATGAATAAGTCACTAGTGAGCAGGTGTATGCACAAATAAGCAGCAGTAAACATAAAAAAGCACCAGTAAGCAAGTTTGAGTGCACTTGCACGGGTCTAAACAGTGCCCAGTATAGGAAATGCATATAAGTATGTACAAATATATAATATATATGGATATATGTACAGACATATAATATATATATATATATATATATATATATATATATATATATATATATATATATATATATATATATATATATATATATATATATATATATATATATATATATATATATATATATATATTTGACAGTTCATTTCATCGACAAGCATTTTAGGTGGGGGGCTTCACCCCCCACACCCCACCAATGTGGGGGGCACCCCCACTAACTATATATATCAACTCCAGGGTTGCACAACATTGGGGTAGGGGGCAAATGCTTGTCGATGAAATGAACTGTCGACCAAATAAACAGTCGACCAAATGGAAAGTCATAAGTCATATATATATATATATATATATCTATATATATATATGTATAAATATATAATTATATATATATATATATATATATATATATATATATATACACATATACATATATATATATATATATATATATATATATATATATATATATATATATATATATATATGAAGAAAGAATGACGTAACAATAAAGCATACAAAAGGAATGAGAAGGGAATCAACAGCAACCCCAGTATTATATAGCACTGTCAGCGTATGTCATATCAAGCTGGGCAGGAGTGAGCAAATCACTGCTACTCACACCACAGGCAGGATATTACCAGTGGGAGTAACATTGCTGATCTGCTAAGTCTACTTTGCAATCAGAGGGTTGTCCCTGGTGGAACTACCCAAAAATTGATCTACTGTCTGGCCATCCGACCATTACACAAGCAATGGCAGGTAAGTTCAAGGACTAAATGGTGGGAGAGCTTGAGAATACATGGGTTGGGACAACATACATGTAGGGCCCCTAATGCTCGGGAGAGGGCAATGTATGGAGGTGTGTCATGGCTGTGATAGCAACTGGACAATGGATGGTATGCGTGTATGTTGAATTCGGGTGGGATGGAGTACTATGGATATAAAATTATGGATCTAGGTGTGCCAGGGTTGGATGGGCTGGTTCTAATTGGACCACCTCATTGAGGTCAATGAGTTCCTTATAAGTATATATGCATACACACATGCAGACATCTATATGTTGAAGTACATTTTCTATAACACATTAATTCCATTTGCAGATGTAAATAACATGAATGTGCCCTTACAAACCTCGACAGAAGATAGAATAATAGGTTGTGCATAAGAGGGAAGGAACAAAACTGCTACAACGCAGAAGTGTGTACAATGTCTGAAGTCAGTGCTGTGCTGAAAAATTCAAATGTGAGGACTTTCTCATGCATGGAATCATTCCTGTGATCTGCCTGCTACGGCAACACCAATTACTAAACCGGTCTATTTGTAAACAAAATACACTGAACACATACATAATTAGGCTCTCATGTGTAACGTGTGCATTACCACATAGCCATACTTATTAATTTATTGTAGTGTCATGTTAATGGGAGTAAGGAGGTAATGAAGTATAGAGCCTAATCTTGACATAAAGACATGCATGTCCCATGTGGGACAACCCAAAAATTGTGAATAGTGTCCTTTTGGTCGCTCATGTCACCAATGTTTGTGTACTAAAAGTTTGGGAGTTCTGAGGATACTTGGAGTGAGTAAACCAATGGGATGGGTCTGCAGGAGTAGGGAGTGGCCAATGTGTAGTGGTGTGGATACACCGCGAATCAAACTGGAGAATGGATGACTGCAGTTTTAGGGAGGAGTTGGGGTGGGTGTTTGGGTAACCAGGAGTCATGGGTATATGGGTATATATGCAAATGAAGAAGCACAGCTATAGTGTATTGGTTAGAGCAACCACTTAACAAACAGACATTCCCATTCCGAATCCCACTGCATCACATACTATTTACCATCGGTAATCTGTACATGAACATATTTCGACATCTGTCCGCTGTATAACCTGCAAAATAACAATTAAGAGTGAGCTGGAGTGAAGTGTCAGTGTCATAATGAATAACGCACTAGTAAGCAGATTTAAGCATATATAAACACCAGTCAGCATGTGTAAGTGCATTTGCGCGGGGTATGCATTGCTTTACAGACACACACACACACACACACACACACACACACACACACATATATATATATATATATATATATATATATATATATATATATATCTATATATATATGTGTGTGTGTGTGTATATATATATATATATATATATACATATATATATATATATATATATATATATATATATATATATATATATATGTATATATATATATATATATATATATATATGTGTGTGTGTGTGTGTGTGTGTGTGTGTGTGTGTGTGTGTGTGTGTGTGTGTGTGTGTGTGTGTGTGTGTGTGTGTGTGTGTGTGTGTGTGTGTGTGTGTGTGTGCGTAGATATACACAGATATACAGCTGTTCTAGGAAACAGCACACAAGAATGACATATGTTCACAGGCTATGCCAATGGAAGTGAGGGGCCGAAGCAAGAAACTTGAAACATGTAGCATGACCTTCCACCCCCCCCCCCCAAGCTGGACATGGGAAACATACACACAAACCTGCAAACAATGTAAATAGTCCACTGCTCTGCAGACCACAAGCAGAATATAACTGGGGGGGGGGCTTACACAGTGCACCCATGAAATTTAATCTTGGAACACAGACAGGAGCGTCCCTTGTGGGACACCCCAAAAATTGACAAGACCAAAAAAAGGTGATATGCCGAACATTCTGGCTGGGGTGTATACATGCCCAGAATACAAGGGTGGGAAAGCCTGATGACCCATGGGTCGAGACAATTGTATGACATAGGCCCCATGAAGTGGAGAGTGGGTAGCGTGTAGTGGTGTGTTCAGAACCGACCAGGTCCCAGAGTAAGGATGGGTGCTGTAGAGGAGGTGCGGGTGGGCAAACTATGGGTAGCTAGCTATGGGTCTAGGTGTGCAGGTGTTGGCTGATGTGGGCCTATATGGACAGCCCCAGGGATGTAAGCAAATGTGTTCATTGGGCAGAGGAGTCACCCAATGAGCAGCCACACCCACTACATGTCCCACTGCAGCAAAGTGTAATCTATATGGCAAGGAACGGAATAACCAGATGTAGATCTACATATGTAGAAGTATGTGTGTGTATATCTACCCATAGCGACATCGAGATAAACCTCTTCCTCTCAGTAGTACAAATGTGTACATACAGAGACAGAATACATATACATACGCACATATAGATATCTACATATGCAGACACCCATAGACCCATATGTTATTAGATATATATATATATATATATATATATATATATATATATATATATATATATATATGTCACTGTAAATATACACATGTATATAGCTAGGATATGATACTGCAGTTATGAATTACATATGTTCACAGGCCGTGCATATGGGGGTGAGGGGTCCAATAAACAAATGTGTAACATGTAGCATCAGACAAAGACATCAGTGTCCCTTGTGGGACACCCAAAAATTAATGATCATCGGAGTCAGTCCCTGTAATGATTCATCAAACCAGGCTGTAGACGTACACGTTCCAGTAGGTTGTGCAAGCCTGATAACCCATGGGTCAACACAATGTATGACATGTCCTGACACGCGGAGGGTGGGCAGTGTGTAGTGGTGTGTTTATACCCCACCTGCACCCACAGTAAGAATGAGTACTGTAGAGGAGGGGCAGGTGGGGGAACTATGGGTATGCAATTATGGTCCTAGGCATGCAGGTGTTGGCTGGCGCAGTTGTATTAGGACCGCCCCGGGGATGTAAGTAATATTCCAAAATGGGCATAGCTTATGCCCATACCTCTCAACCCCTAAGAGCAAATCCATTGGACAGGACATAAACCATTGGGGAACAAATAGGGACCATACTTCTGAACTGTCCCCTATTACCAGGGTCGTCCCTGATTTTGACTCAAATTCTAACTCTATCCCACTTAATCCCTCCTAAAACTAGTGACTTTTGGAGGAAAGGTGTTGAATTACCCGTAATGAATAATGACAACAATTAAGAGTTATAAACATCATTTACCTCAAAAAATGTGTATTAATTCATATGCTCTGAGTCTGTCAATGTTCATAGGTTCAAAGGTTCATAGGTAGGTACTAGGCTATTGGCCCAAGGGCCTATATAAGCCTAGCCAACAAGGTTCTCTGGCTTACGCCTCCCAAGAAAGTTATTTTCTTGCGCCACTGTTGAGCAGAGACACAGAAGTGATCTCCGGGGTATATTTCCTATTTCCCATCCACTCATCAATATTTTTCTTGAAGAGTGCTAATGAAGAACTTTGCTTGACATAGATGTGTAGCCTGTTCCAGAATGTGTCAGGTTAATAGCACTAATATTTTAAATGTGTCCCTGATGTTGTTATGACATGTCCCTGATTCAGTTGATATTTGTCCCCAGTCGTTTGAGAGGTCTGATAGGGACAGAAAGCACATATTCCACTTACAACCTTAGACAAATGATAGAATAATTGGTATGCAGTAGCATGACTTGGCTGAATGATGTGGGTTCCAAACCCAATTACTTGTTTGTATTGAAGAGTGTCATTTCCCATGTATTAGCCAGACAGGTGCAGATTGTAAGCGGAACACACCAATAATATGAATCAAACTCTGGACAGGCCGCGGATTCCGTGCAGTCGAACGGCATGCTTTCGCCTAATGGGCATCCATTCCCAATATTGTAGGCATGTAATCTGATGTAATAGGCATCACAAGGTAATATCGTAGTCCTTACTCCCAACCAGGGGTGTGAGTGTCAGATGCAAACACCAAATGCAGTGCATTTGCAAGTGCGGGAGCAAGCGGGTGTTAGCCTGTTTGGCCGCCGATATGCGAGTATTACACTGGTGAAGCAATGTAGAGGCTAACTGAGTGTAAGAAACTGTAACTGGAGGTTAGCATTGCTTAGCTCCATGCAAACCAATGCACACCCGCTCACAACTGCTTTAATGTACCTTAATCACTCCATATCAAACAGCCTTGTTCTGGCCAACAACAAAATAAACGGCCTCTGCAAGGCTCAAAACCAGGACCCTGCACACACAGCTAATGTGATTTACTACTAAGCCATGGCAGAAATACAGACATCAGATGTTATCACAAACATATCATCCAGCACAGTCATTCAACAGTATAGGAAATGTATTCCATCATGTAGATGTATGTGTGTGTGTTTATGCCCAGATATAGATACATACATATATATAGATATATCAAGAACATTCCATGTGACAACAAAGCATTACAAAGGAATGAAAAGGGAAACACCAGCTATGCTTGCATTATGTAGTGGTTTTGTCCTGTAATATCAAGACTCTCTCAGACAGACATGTGTCATTAATACACGCAAGCATTTGTATATTGGCCAAATACATCACTTTGTGCATTTTATTTACATTAGCACAACAGTTCCTGTCCAATCATTATGTGAGAACAGTACTCTTGCAAGGTGCTGTGTGCGACATCATCATCATGAAAAAGGTAAATGGGGTAACCACAGAGGGACTGGTAGTGTTGTGTGTACAATGGGGTTGTCTGCATCACGTGTACCTGGAACCTTTAGAAGTCATGTGCATACCAGGATCGTGTGCCTGAGAGACAGGGGAGAGGACAACTGGAGTATGTTGTGATGCATATTAAAAAGGTTACATGTGTCCAGTGGACACGTGTGTGAAATGGACAGCTATGTATGGGGCAAATGTTGTTCTAGGAACTGATTCGCCTTTGTTTCCATAGGGTGAGAGTGGGATGTGGGGGAAAAAGACTAGGTATGCTTGTGGAGGATAGGTTGGGTAAGATGACAGACAAGAGAGCATACAGGGTCAATATATGACACGTGGGGGGATATACCTTGGATGGGTGGGGTGTTTGGCAGTCACAAGCCCATGAGCCCCCAGACGGAAATAGTGGGATGGAGGTCCCCAGTCATTGGCAGCCTCCAATGCACCAAAATGGCCGCAAAGGTGGCTGTGCTGGATGCTGTCAAGGAGGGAAAGGTTCACCCTGTAAATGTGACACTCTGCCCTCAAGCTGGCGTATCTGGCCTCAAAACCCCTTGAGCCCCTTACTCACCATGTCTGGGACTGTACGACAGAGGGCAAGTTCCTGTCTGGACCTGCTCCCAGGGGGTACAAGCCCCATCCTCAGTGGCAATTCCACCAGAAGGTGGTGCAGAGCCAACAGAGGTGGAGGTCCAAGGCTGGGCCCCAGATGTGCTGGTGTCCAGTGCCATGGCCAGCTGCAGTGGGACAGGAGGTTCTGCCGGGACCTCCAAACCCATACAGCAAATGCTGTTGCAGTTTTAACACAGATATGGCTTAGTAATAGTCAACAGCATTCAGGATTACTTATAACAGCATGCATAGATATGATCATAAACCCAACACAACAGATGGTATACATTTGCAGAGGGAGCACAACACATGCATATATACTGCATGACATCTGTACAAAGTGTGGAAGACTTGTGACTGCAGCTATGAACAGTGGCCTGTTATTGGCATGTGATTGAGAACCTCAGCCAGTGACTGTCATACCACTGTTTCATGTGACATATGTCCAATCAGGGATGCAATGGCAGTAACTCTCATCACTATCACCATGTACTGACTGCAATCCTCACACTATGCTTCTGCGGTTCACAGATGTGTATTCAGTGAGTAACACAGGAAACAAATGGTTCCACACACTGAACAGTCCACAGATGGCCATACAGATGGGGGTTCCCTCACAAACAGAGCACTGTCTTGTCAGTTTTAAAACATGCAGAATAGCCATTACCACACACAACTTGTTAAACTGGCAGTAGTCTCAAAGAAGCATAGTTACACTTACATGCTATAGTCATGTCTGGCACATCACCCTCCTGTCTTTAGGCTATTTTCCACTGTGTATGTTGTTTGAGGAATATCCAGGTATCATCTTTGATGCCATTTACCAAACACCAGATCCAGGTTCCACTCATGGTGACTGTCATGGGCAAACACCAACATGATGTTCCTAGATATTGTACTGTGTTTCCATGCGATTGACTATGGGAACATCACCACAGCCTTTCCACATGCAATCAGCTAGAAGAGGACTGCAATAGGTGCAGAGGCCATCACCTGATCATGACCATCACTTAAAAAAGACAAGCTGCTGCTGAACAGGTGTACAACTCCACATCCACCAGAGAGTGAGTGGGAGGGACAGACAGAGGCAAAGTACATAAGATAAGGGCTTAGACATTAAAACTTAAGCATCATCTGTTACACATCTACCAGTACAGGGGTTCGAACCCCTGACTAACTAGCCATTACTATTCCAAGTGCATGCAGTTATTCCATGTGCCACAAAGCTGACATGTTGGTGTGCTGTAAGAACATATATGTGTGCTGGTGAGCGAAATCTGCAACAGAGATATAGTAGACATACATTAGGTGTAGCACACATGGCTGTCCACATGAACGGATGTCATTGTCAACACAACCACACTCTCTAAGGGACTCAGACACATTGCCAAACTTTGCCAGGCCTACAAATACACTTCCTAACTACTTTGTTTGCCACACTGCAGTAATAAACAGGTACTACATGCACCACAGGGGATATCCTGAGGTTCTATGGGCTAGGGCATGTAAACGTGCCTGAGATCAGTCAGTATGCCAATGGGAATTATACTGGATGTGACTGTGGTTGGGAGCATCATATCCCACATGCAGACACAAGGTGCTAGTACTGACACGCATGTGTGCATTGCTTCATGGGTGTGTAGTGGTTGGCTGTGCAAGATGACTGTACAAGGATGGGTGAGGGGTAATCCTTGGCATCACACCACCCGACAGTGGTGTGCAGTGTGGTTCAGGGGTATAGTGTCTACAATGTCCCACACAGATGGGTATTGTATGAACTGTCCTGTCACCCTAGTAATGTGTATGGCCATTGCTTTGCAATGCATGCCATGTCTGTGTTTGATAGTCTTTGACATGGACATTTTCTGGGATGTGCATGTCCCCCAATAATGTACAGTGACATGTACAAGTGTACCTGGTTTGGCTGGCACATGTTGTGTACACAGACTGTTATCCTCAGATATGCCAATACTGGCCTGGTGTGGCAGGACCTGCTTATAGACAGCAGGGTGACCCTGTACCTGCATTGACAGCATGATACAGGTATTCCCTGGTGCAGTGGCATCTGTCCATACAGGCCACATGTGTAAGGCATTGTATGGACTCTGTGGATCACATTTGATGGCACCACATATGCTGCAGGCATCCAGTTGGAAATATAGTGAAGGCACATTGTTCGCAATTATGTGCCTATTGTACTGCTGGACAGGGTGCCATGTCCTCTGCAGCCCACTGCAATTACACCATGCCTACTATCTGTCATTAATGTGCAGGGTACTAGCAAAATAGCAGGATATGCTAGGCAAGTGTGTTTGTGTATGACACATGGGTTCAGAATGTATTATGGGTAATAGTAGGGTTGCATACTTTGTCCATCAGGCCTTTTGCCAGATGTAAGGGTATGGCTTGCCAATGCAGTCCCTTGGTTGATTGACATCTGTACTCCTCGTGAGGTAGACATTGTGACATATTATACGGACACCATATAGGAAAACTACAAAATCTGCTCCCCGACATGTCCAGTGATTAGACGTTCACAGCCACCTCCACACAGGTTCTGACTGTCAAACACACACACACACACACACACACACACACACACACACACACACACACACACACACACACACACACACACACACACACACCTGCCGTGTCTTGGAATAGAACCCCTACCTAACTAGTTTATCACACTAGAGTATTACGCAGATACAGCACATGATGCAGAGATTACTGGGTTATAACTGTCCCAGAGGTGTATTACTAGGTGGGTGACATCAGCAGGATTGCCAAAGGTGGCTATGTGAATTGTGAAGAGTGTGCATACTCTAAAGAGCATTAGTCCTTTCGCAGGCACAGGCACACACACAGTTGGCCTGTCTTGGAATAGAACCCCTACTTAACTAGTTTATCACACTACAGCATTACGCAGTTACAGCACGTGGTACAGAGATTATTGGGTTACAGGAGTCCC